>NC_087088.1:5907575-6210606 GCF_963855985.1 Ostrinia nubilalis | reverse complement strand
CATACATAAAGTCCACGCACACATACACACAGTTCACGCACACATAGGCCCTCATAACCTTCAAAGAATTATTGTTTTTATGATGTACAATGTAGAATTTTTTCAAATCCATTATTTTGAAAATATTTATCTTTATGGTGTACGTATTTTCAAAACAATGTATTTGGAAAAATTCTACATTGCACATGGAAATGCAAATAAGTAAACAAAAACTTTTGAATTTAATAATTTTACTTTATTTATGAACACACATAATACACCAAAAGCGTCTTTTCGCAAAGTTTTCAACACTAAACACAGAACACAGCACATTGAGAAAACTCCTTAGATTAATAAAACCTAGATAGATAGTCAGTGCACGAAAGGTGAGGCAGTTTTTAGGGAGCCGGCACGGCTTACCCGTAAACGTCACATGAACTGTCAAAGTGAAAAATTGGTAAACACGTCCGACGAATTTTAATTATTAAAACGGTTTGTGCTGTGAAAGGGTGTCTAAAATACATCAGAAAAACAAAAGAAAGTGACCAGTGTTACATTTCATAAGTAAGTACTACGATTCGACGCGTATTTTGCTTGAATTTGGCTTTCAAAAATTAAATACGGGAATGATACCAGTAACAAGAAAATTTATTTCCCAATTGTTCGCCGCACAAATACACTTCCTTTTTTATGAAATCGAGACTTTTAAGTCGATTTATCTTATTGTTATTAGGTAGGTACTTTGAATTCAATAAATAAGTAAGTAAATGATGCGTTTTGTTTTTGTTAATTATAAAATTATTAAAAACGTATTAAAAATTTCCCTACTTTCGGGAAAATCGCCTTCACTGTCTACACTCCCCAACAAAATTGACACTAATGACATAAGATTTTTGCCTCACTCTTGACGAAGCGTTTGTATGAAGACTATCCATCTAGGTTTTATTAATCTAAGGAAAACTCAGATCACTTGTGAACATAACAGAAAGTTTCTTCGCGATTCACGAAGGAACGAACAAAACTCCGATGAACCAGAACAGCAGCAGGTACGAAGGAATGAACTTGAATTTGACTCGACTCTTCAATACTTTAATAGGGCCACAGAACTCATAAACGATGGCTAAGAAAACAATAAATAATGCATTCAATTCAACCTAACAAAAACAACACCGGCCATTTTGGAGGAAAAACAAAGTTGCCATATGTTAAATAGTAATTTCTACTACTCTATTATGTAAATTATAACAAAAATGTCAATGTTCAGTTTTAAATTAAAACAAATTAATTTCATTTAAAAAAAGTTTTCACATTGTAATTAACAATATTCTCAAATATATTTTAATTAAGAAAAAAATGAAAATATGAAGGAAACAAGAGCAGCGACATCTAGAGCGTTTTAGGGTAGTTAAAAAGTATTTGAATTTATTCACCGATGTCGCTGTTTGGAAGCAAGTTTCACTTCGATGACCGTTGTATGGAAGTTTCTTCACCCTGGTGCAATCCAAAACAATCAATACACTCAGGGTACGGAAACTTCCATACTACGATCAAACTTGCTTCCAAACAGCGACTTCAGTCGATAAATTCCAATACTTTTTTTTTTTTTTTTCTTCTTTATGGCTCTCGCGGATTGCGTTTAGCCACGACGGGGTTCTTGATTTTTGCGTTCAGTTTTGCCATAAGTTTTGCGGACATTGCGTTTAGACAGGGTGGGATTGGGTTAAAGTTAAAAGGTAGGGAAACGAATCAATTACGGAAGGAAACGGAACAAAGGATGGTTTTCATAGGATCAATTTAGGTGTGATATAAGTACAAAATAATAAAAATAAAATAATATTTACATAAGTACAATATACATTACTATTTACAATTTTATATTATTATGGGTAATAAATTCGGCTAGGATATTATAAACATCAATGTTATTGGTATATTATTATAATAGGCAAGTGATAGATGTAGGAAAAGGAATTTTAATGGCTAAAAGAGAACTAATAAAAGAGGAACGATCATATAGGCAACAGTAAAAAAATATGTGATTTAAGTCTCCGACGCCAGAACCACAAGTGCACGAATCATAATCAAGTACATGAATTTTAGCCAAGTGTGCTGGAGTGCACACGTGACCAAGTCGCATTCTAGTTAAAATGGTAGTAACTGTTTTGGAAAGATTAATTTTAACAAACCATGGTTTACAAAGGATGGATGGTTGAATGAGCTTGTAATGTTTCCCCTTAGATTGGCTAGTGAACTCCCAATTCTCATCCCAGGCAGATTTGAGATAAGCTTTGGGAAGGGCTGCCGTTAAGTCATGGCAATAATTTGTGTACGGATGTATATCTCCACACTCAACCGCTTCATTGGCCAGCTTATCAGCTTTATCATTTCCTGGAATATTGGTATGACTAGGAATCCACGCAAAATTAATTAAATGACTGTTAAGACTACATTTGTGAAGTAATTTCCTGCATTCTGTAATAATAGGATAATTAGTATTGTTCTTAAATGGAAATTTATGTAATGCCTGCAAAGCACTTTTAGAGTCACAAAATATTACAGTTGTGTTTAATTTCATAAGGAGAGCATACTCTAAAGCCTTAAACAGTCCAAAACATTCTCCTGTAAAGACTGATGATTCTGGACGGAGTTTTATTTTCTGGACAATATGATATTGTTTATGGTATGCGCCAACGCCAACATGACCCGTTGGAGAGTGCTTAGATGCATCGCAATAGATATGATGCCAATCGCCCCAGTGTTCGTCTACGATCTGATTGAACTTAATGTTAGCATTGTAGTCATCCTTATGTATGTCTAGGTTGAAATGAATTGTCGGAGTAAGAATAAGGGATTCAAAATTTACAGAAAATATCGGAAGAAAGGAGGTTCTGTGGACTGGGGCTTGGATTGATATAAATTTACGAAAACTAATAATCACACAAGGAGGAGATTTACGTGACCAATAAGAGGAAGTATCAATTAAATCATTAAGTCTGTTGAGTTTGCTATATATAGGATGGTCAGCAAATTGAAGTACACGGAAAAGATACTTGTCACATAAATATTGGCGGCGTAATTTCAATGGGGGCTCAACACATTCAGCTTGCAAGGCATTGATTGGACTCGATTTCATAGCACCAGCTATAATCCTTAGCGCTTTAGATTGAATCGCATCCAATTTACTTAAACCAACTAAATTACAAGGCTCTAGATAGAAACTGCCATAGTCAAGTACACTTCTTATAATAGCATTGTATAAAAGTCTTAATGACGCTGGGTGAGCACCCCACCAGACTCCAGAAACACATCTTAAAATATTTAAAAGCTTTTCAGATTTTGCAGCAATGCTATAACAATGAGGAAGCAATACTTTTTAACTACCCTGAAACGCTTTAGATGTCGCTGCTCCTGTTTCCTTCATATTTTCATTTTTTTCTTAATTAAAATATATTTCAGAATATTGTTAATTACAATGTGAAAACTTTTTTTAAAATGAAATTAATTTGTTTTAATTTAAAACTGAACGGTGACATTTTTTGTTATAATTTACATAATAGAGTAGTAGAAATTACTATTTAACATATGGCAACTTTGTTTTTCCTCCAAAATGGCCGGTGTTGTTTTTGTTAGGTTGAATGCATTCTTGTTTTCTTAGCCATCGTTTATGAGTTCTGTGGCCCTATTAAAGTATTGAAGAGTCGAGTCAAATTCAAGTTCATTCCTTCGTACCTGCTGCTGTTCTGGTTCATCGGAGTTTTGTTCGTTCCTTCGTGAATCGCGAAGAAACTTTCTGTTATGTTCACAAGTGATCTGAGTTTTCTCAAAGTGCAAATGCTTTTTTAGTGTTGTTGAAAACTTTGCGAAAAGACGCTTTTGGTGTATAATATTATGTGTGTTCATAAATAAAGTAAAATTATTAAATTGAAAAGTTTTTGTTTATTTGCATTTCCATGTGCAATGTAGAATTTTTCCAAATCCATTGTTTTGAAAATAATACAATACGTACACCATAAAGATAAATACTTTCAAAATAATGGATTTGAAAAAATTCTACATTGTACATCAAAAAAACAATAATTCTTTGAAGGTTATGAGGGCCTATGTGTGCGTGAACTGTGTGTATGTGTGCGTGGACTTTATGTATGTATGTGTGCGTGGACTATGTATGTATGTGAGCGTTACGTACGTAGGTTAAGTACAGGGAATTTAACACCAGGCTGTCAATTAGTAGGTTCAAAAATTTGACAGAGAGGGTTCTCTATTTCCTATGTATTACTTTTCTCTATGAATACACTGACAAAAAAATAAAAGTCATTCTGAGCTTGTCTGTGGTCTAAATTATAATTAAGTTGTCTTCGAGTATCTCAATAAGGAGAGGGTGTAACAACCATCTACAAAAAAACAAAAAGAATGTGATGTGATGTGAAATGTAAATAACTCGAGTAACTGATTATACACCGTGTTACTTTGCATTCTTGCCATATTCACAGAGATAAAAGTAGGGAACAATACCTATTATTTAAGATAAACAAGAGATAAGATTTTAGTAAATTTGGTTTTTCAGTACAAATCGGAATAAACCAATTTTGTCTCGCACGTTCTATAGGTGCAAGTGGAATAAACCTAGTGGGCGTGGCCTAGTTCTTAATAATCTGTTGTTTTATGGCTCTGGGTACCAGCCTTTTTATCCAGTCATAATAATTATTTTAAAATATTCTTCAGTTGATTTCAGATTTTCCTTTCTACTCTCAGTTTCTACTTTACGGGCTTAGGACCGTCAAAAATACGTAATAATTATTAGGGTTTTAATTAATTTTAACATTGTACCCTATTTTTTACAAATTAATAAATTAAGTATGAAATGAAATCACCTTATTCACAATTAATTATTTATTTATAAGTTCCTACTTACAAAGTTTACGTACTGCGAAGCAAGTGTTCAAAGTGTCCTCCGTTCTGATGAAGGCACAGTCAAGCACGGCGAAGCGTAGGTTTTCCGCTTTAGTTTTCGCAACACATAAACGTTTTGTCTCACAGTTTCACTAAAACAATCCTTTCATGTAACGCGTTTACACTGTTTATCTCTTCTGCGCATACCAGTCGTTTCAAGTCGCCAAAAATCCATTGGTGTCAGGTCCGAGGATCGTGGTGGTCAAGTTACTGGACCACTCGTCCAATCCACTGTTCACCAAACGTATTATTCGCGCACTTGACGTCCTTATTGTGGGGGAGCACCATCCTGCTGCTAGTAGAGCATTTGGTGTAACGCTAAGGGTACGTCATCAAGCATTTCGTCTAAGACGTCTTGCAGACACTCCAGGCACCATTTTGATTAAATTATTCGTTGTTTGAATACACTTCAGACATTTTTGTATAATTTTTAACGTGATTTGTGATTGATGGATTTCTCAGTTTTTTACAAGTGTCAAAAAGACATTTTAAAGACAATAGATTGCAATAGATATTTAAAAATACAATAAAAAGTAAAAAAGTCTTCATCGCCATCGCCAACAAGTGATGTGCATGCGTTACGATAATTAGTGATGTGTTTAACAGATTGTCGATAAAATAAAATACTCAAGATTAAAAAAAAATTTTTTCGGGCATTATATTTTAACGGATTTGTGATCAGTATCAGTAATATAGTCACCTCTGTAAATATGGCAAGAATGCAAAGTAACACCCTGTATAGGTGTACCAGAATCTCATGGCAAATAAAAATATTGGAAAAGTGTGTTTTTCATATGGCAATTGTCTATGGTTTAATTGTCACCTGTCAAAGAAAATTATGAAATCTGTCAGCCGCTGCAAAAATTTTGTAATCTCTTCTTGACTATTTCTTATTTTTGTGAAAAAGTCGAAAAATCTCAAGCAAGTCACATTGTTTTCAATGTGAATTGAAAAATAAGGCATAATTCAAACTCAATCTTTGATTCTAAAGCGCGTCGTCGAGTTGACAGTAAGTTGGACTGAAATGTTTTGATACATTTAGTTTATTACCCAACTGCGTCAGAAAGAGGGTTATGTATTTATATTATAATTACATAATAGCTGCTTTATCGGGGTTTTCAGGTATATCTCACAAATTGGTGCAGAAGAATGGTCAAAATGTTGTGACCATGTAAAGAAAATTGAAAAAGATTTCATCATGCAAGATTGAATAATGGAGAAGTTTCCAATTTTTTCCTTTTAAATAAACTTGAAATAAATATAAGTAAAACTAATAATAACTGTGAAAGAATCATGAAAATATCTCTACAAATAAATAAGTTACAGGGCTCTAAAGTTGCGAATAACTATTCACGCCATTTTGATCGGTGTATTCACAACAGTCATTCGAAGTACAAACAGTAAATCAACCCTGATCCAGTGCTGTTGACAGATCCATTTTTTTTAATCTAGCAGTTTTTAATTTTTCAGCTAGGGTCACTCAAGATTCTTTTTTAGTAAAATTTTGTAACCTTTTTTTAAATTATCCCAGACCTGGCCATATACAAAAAGAACGGCACCGTGTATGTTTCAGTTCCACGCGAAAATATGTAGGTAATTTAAATAATTAATTTCCCAGACATTTCTTGATCGATTTAAAAAAAAACTTCACCGTCTTTTTAGTTTTGGTATATATTTAAATCTCATTCAGAAATAATTATAGTGTTTTTAACATCAGTAAACTTCTCCATTGAAATGCTGGAAGAGCAATTTATTTACAATACCTCTTTATCTTGATCATCTATTGAAGAACAAGAAATGCAAGTGGAGTTCTTAGAATCGTTTTCTAGTTCTCAATGAAGTGATAAGTTAAAAGTATGATGCATAATAAAATTAGTTACTTAAAGTAATATACGATTTATTTATTTTTCAAGACATTTTCCAATGTTAAAAACCCGATGTATAACAACATTCTTCATACACATACCTACCTAAAATGTATATTCGTACTTCATGTTCATTAATATTAAAGTCATAAAAGTAAAAAATTTAACAGTATCAAGATCGTTTATTCCAACTTCCCCAGTATTGCTCTCAACAAAGTTTATTTTCCCTATTTGCCATGAGATTCTGGTACACCTATATAAGTAAACATTTGCTCGTGGAACCGTAAGTGGTCGCATCAGACTTCTATTCGCTATTGTGTCTCAATCACATTTACTTGGTACTTAATAAAGGGCCACAGGGAGAATCACAAAAGCATTTTTTCGTGGCACATACATAAACTAAAACCTTAAACCTTAGTTTGACTCCCCTAATACAAGAATTGCTATTTAATTTGCTAGTTCATTTCAGCTAAATTAAATTATGACTTCTCCTTTTCTCAATGTTTATGTGCCCATAGACAAAAGTGGATGTTGGCGGACGCATTGACTTTAATCTGTAGACATGACGCAGCAAATTTATAAAAGGGCTTGTACCTATGAAGCTAAAGATAAAAATGGAGGCCACACTTGGAACAACAACTTGAGTCAAATACCTACTTATCTCTATCTCGCTCTCTGTGGGCCGACCTCTCTTCTTAGTGTGGACTGTAGTATTGCTATCTCCTTATTGAAATCTCCTAAAACTCACTAACCAAATCAGAAGTTAAACAAATAAATAATTAAATATTTGAACTACGATTACCTAGTTAAATTAAAAATCACAAAATTGTCGGCCGTTCAGGCTTAATGTGTTGGCGAATCAGGGAATTACAATTCCAATTCCTGGGAAATCGGTACCATGTGGCAACATCGGCCCAATCCGGCCCATCATGGCGGTTGTTTACTATTTTGGTTATTAATGCAGTTAATTTCGTTTGAGATTTTTTACAGGACATAATCATTGTTTTATCACAAGAAATGGTGCAAAATTTTGTAGTGCGTGGTTGCGGTAGTACGTGGTGTCCTAGAATTCCTGGAAATGACTTAAGATTCCACGCGTAACTGTTTATTTCGTGATTTCCGACATTGGATCATTGTAAACATTTTTCACAGAATTTACACTTATAATTTAATGATACCTATGTCAAAAAATAAAGATTTTACATTGAGTTTCATTGACTTTTAGCATTTTTATTTTTTGTTTATTTAGAAAGTGAGAGTCTGCCTACAGAGAGCGAGATAGTGATACAAAGGTTGTGCTTCAAGTAGGTAATCGGAGTGTGGCCTCCATTTTTTATCTATAGCTTCATGCATGCTTGTACCCAGAGCCTAAAACTTAAAAAAAAAGTTGCAAATTGATAAACCATCAAGAGATGGCGCTATTTTCGAATTTCAAGTGATCTTTTCAAATTCGTAGAAAATATTTTTTCAAATGCTACAGCAATAAAATAAAACTCATACCTACATAGGTTTAGATTGTATTATATCAATAAAATGATTACTTATCTCATAAAACACTAACGCTAAATAACATTGTTTTTATAGTTAAACATAAATGTTTAAATAGGTATTTGAAATGCCTTTTCACTTTAATCTTGATGTGGTTTATCAATACTTTTTCTTATTCTATTTTCATTAAGCTTTTCATCAGCAAACTTTGGTGGTCCTCCTAATTGGGTGGTTTCTGGCACACTCAATTCTTCATTAAGTTTTTTAGCAAGGAAGTATATTTCTGCTAAAGCTATAACTAGAGCACACATAACACCAAGGAGCAACCGAAATCCAAAATCTAGGTTGCCAACCATCCATTCAACACCTCTGAAGCCAAATAAGAATCCAGCGAATATGGATATGATAAATTGTCCAATTGCAATCAATTGCCGATTCATTTGTTTTACTGAAAAAAAAGAAAGAAAAACATGAGATAAAATATGTTGAACACAGACCAATTTCAGTCTGATTCATGAATTAATAATATAATAATAATAAATAATAATAAAATGTTTATTGCCAATAAATATTAATACAAAATATTCTTATAACTAGCGGCTTCTGCACTAAGCATAGCTTGTATCGCAGTAGCCTTTTTAAGTTTTTACATATGTATTAACTTTACTTTGAGGTCTGGGAACACAAATTCAGGCAATTTATTACTGTAGTTAAATTAAGATATAAAAATATAAAACGTGGTATCAAAAAAAAATAGTTACAAGGCTTAAAATGAGGTCAATGTTTAAAAATAAAAATCAAAAAACCAAGACCAGTGAAGTGGACAGTATGATGACAATAAAACATTTGATATTTTGAATCTCTACTTACACTGATATGAAATACTATCTTCTGGAAACCGCATCCTAACATTATCAACACCTTTTGTCATTTTCCTGTACTCCCTAGCTTCTTGCTGGGCTCTGAGTTTGACACATCTTGCCTCCAAGTCTGGGTTTCTTTTTAGTACCTGGTTTTCAGGAAGTGCAATTTGGGATTCTTCTAAGAGTTTGTGTAGGTGAGGGGTGTCTGGATCTTTGGTTCTTTTTTCTTTTAGGTATACATACAGCCACTCAATGTCTGATGTTGATATGAAGGGACCTTCCAATTTTTCTTCAGAGTCTTTTTCTTCTCCTTTTGTTTTAACCTCAAGTGATTGTGCACTGTTGCCAATGTCATTGCCCTTTTTATCAGCAGATGGTGGAGGCTCCAGCTTTGAATTTTCATTATTTTTATTTTCATCTTCAACAGTTTTAGTGAACTGATTTAAGATTTCAATTTCCTTGTTAGTTAGATTTACATCAACAGGTTTAAAAGTCTCATTATCCTTGGTTTTCTCCTTGTAGCTCTCACCATTGCCAATTTTTCCAATATTTAATGGAACATTTTGATTGAATGATTGCCCCTTTATGAAATCTAAAAATTGTTTTGATGGATATATTTTTAAGCTGGTATCTACAAGGCTCCCTTTGAGGTCCATATTTAGTTATTGGCTATGTTTAACTTGTGATTTAAATCTGCGTACAAATCCCTCAATTCTTCTTCTTTTTCTTCAAATGCGTTGTCAATTCTCTTGCACTTAAAGTTCATATCATCAATGAATTGATCCCATTCTTTTTGCCGCTTTTCACGTTTTTGAATTCTTCTTTGTTCACAGTCCTGAAACACATAAGAGCAAATCATAAAACTAAGTGCATAAATAAAAATAAATAAAAGTACTTCATCCATCACTATTGAAATTTTTTTTTTTTACATACTTTGTGCACTTCTAAGTACTCTTTTTCAATATTGTCACAAAGTTGCAGTGCTTGCTCAAGTTTTTCATTCAGAACAGGTAGTGAATGTTCAGCGCTTTTGCTTATTTTTTCAACTTGGTTGTCTTTTATTTCTGTCAATTTCTCAAGTATGGAAAACAAGTTTTCTACTTCACGATCTCCTCGCTTCTCCTGAAACATGAGTAATTTATGTTAGTAATTTAATCTGTGTGTGACACATAGAAAAATTGCAAGTAATGGCCAATATTGTTGATAATGGCTGATGAAATTTGTAATCATGTACATATTTATATGTTGAAATAAAATCTAGTATGCAAATGCATGGCTAAAGACCAGCTGTATATAAGTTTGAAAAATCGTTTAATATAAAATTATCTGTTTTATACGGAAGGTAAGTAATAAGTCTTACAAGGGGTGTGAAAGTGAAAATATTATTGGTGCAACAGTTTGCCAAGAAGTCTTTACTTACCTCAAACTCTTTCACCATAAACTTTATTTCACCATTTAGAAAAGGACGGTGGTCAAACAGTCTCGACCAGACTTCACCAACTTCTGTAAAAAGGATTTCACCAAAATCACCAAAAATGAGATTACCTAAACTTTATTTGCTTTATATTTTTACTTGGGTCCAATGTCTCAAAGAGAATAACAGCAAACGAGAATGAAAATGCGAATTAACTATAATTTGATAGCATTGATATAATGTTTACCTTCCCACGAAATTAACTTTTTATAAAATTAAAATTGGCACAAACCTCGTGACAGCTCCGTCATTCTTTTTGTCGTAAAAATACTCACTCATTCACTCACAACGTCAACAAATCATTTCATCATTCATTCAGACATGATAAGTCATTCACTTCCGGTTAAGAATGTTACCAAACCAAAAAATATTTTCATATTATGAGATCTTATGACCTGAATGTCTCCAACTTCCTCATTGGCCCTAGAGCAATTCCAAGTATACCATCAATAAAAGCCTAATTAGAGTCATCAAACCTCTCAGTCATTCAATTAGAGCCATTAGAACTTCATAACTATGAGTTGTTTTCTGTGTGTAAGCTGAGGACACGTGTCCCCAGCTGACATATCTGTATCTTCGTAAATATTTATGCTACGATAATGTATTATACCTCAAAAATTACAGTCGAATCCAAATAGTAGGCTTTCCACTTTTCAAGACTTTAGCTCAAATACTGTTAAAACCACGATCAAAAAACTATGTGCGAGCTGGAGTACCGTGTCTCCAGCTTACACATCTGTATCTTTGTAAATATTTAAGCTACATCAATGTTTTATATCTCATAAATTAAAGTCGAATAAAAAAACCCGACTTCAAATCTTTCAAAGCTTTATCTCGAACCGTTTTCGAACTACGAACCGATATGTATGTGTAAGCTGGTGACACGTAACACACGGTGGATTATTAAAACCGTATAAGTTAGAGTTGCGTTTTAAAGATCAAATAATTCGTTATAATTAAAGTACACACGAGACATAATTTCAAATCTCTAGGCCTCTTAGTTTCAGAATTAAAAGCCAAAAACTATTTTCCCGCCAAATAATTCAAATAATGTGGGTCGACTGCGACGTTGCCGTTCCGTGCGTCCACTAGAGCAGTCGAATTTGAACCTAAAAACTAGTAGCGTTTGAATCATTTTTATTTGTAGTTTAAATCATTTAATTTCGATTATAAGAATTTTAGACTAGGAGCCGGCTGATTTGTGTATTAAGTACCTAATAACCTATATTTTATAAATAAATAATAATAAATAATGGTTGAGTCCCGGGAAAGGACGTAGGATAGATTTTATCCCGGTTTTTGAAATATGATAAAGATTTTCATCATCATCATAAATCATCTGAAAATTATAAATAACTTGAAAAAATCGAGTATTCGGGTAGCCCTAGTGATACTCTACCTCTGGGCTTCGGCTTGACAGTACTTTTTGGGAAACCTTGTATACAGGGTGTTAGGTAAATGGGTATATGAGCCGACACTAGCCCATGTTAACATGGTCATATAAATGGTCTGGTGAAGTCAGAAAATTGATATCTTCATTTTAATAATTTTAATTTCCATACTAATCGTATTTTATAAAATTTATTTTGTATGAAAATTAAAAAAATTAAAATGATGATATCAAATTTCTGACTTCACCATACCATTTATATGACCATGTTAACATGGGCTAGTGTCGGCTCATATACCCATTTACCTAACACCCTGTATACAAGGTTTCCCAAAAAGTACTGTCAAGCCGAAGCCCAGAGGTAGAGTATCACTAGGGCTACCCGAATACTCGATTTTTTCAAGTTATTTATAATTTTCAGATGATTTATGATGATGATGAAAATCTTTATCATATTTCAAAAACCGGGATAAAATCTATCCTACGTCCTTTCCCGGGACTCAACCATTATTTATTATTATTTATTTATAAAATATAGGTTATTAGGTACTTAATACACAAATCAGCCGGCTCCTAGTCTAAAATTCTTATAATCGAAATTAAATGATTTAAACTACAAATAAAAATGATTCAAACGCTACTAGTTTTTAGGTTCAAATTCGACTGCTCTAGTGGACGCACGGAACGGCAACGTCGCAGTCGACCCACATTATTTGAATTATTTGGCGGGAAAATAGTTTTTGGCTTTTAATTCTGAAACTAAGAGGCCTAGAGATTTGAAATTATGTCTCGTGTGTACTTTAATTATAACGAATTATTTGATCTTTAAAACGCAACTCTAACTTATACGGTTTTAATAATCCACCGTGTGTTACGTGTCACCAGCTTACACATACATATCGGTTCGTAGTTCGAAAACGGTTCGAGATAAAGCTTTGAAAGATTTGAAGTCGGGTTTTTTTATTCGACTTTAATTTATGAGATATAAAACATTGATGTAGCTTAAATATTTACAAAGATACAGATGTGTAAGCTGGAGACACGGTACTCCAGCTCGCACATAGTTTTTTGATCGTGGTTTTAACAGTATTTGAGCTAAAGTCTTGAAAAGTGGAAAGCCTACTATTTGGATTCGACTGTAATTTTTGAGGTATAATACATTATCGTAGCATAAATATTTACGAAGATACAGATATGTCAGCTGGGGACACGTGTCCTCAGCTTACACACAGAAAACAACTCATAGTTATGAAGTTCTAATGGCTCTAATTGAATGACTGAGAGGTTTGATGACTCTAATTAGGCTTTTATTGATGGTATACTTGGAATTGCTCTAGGGCCAATGAGGAAGTTGGAGACATTCAGGTGATCTTATGAGTTTGAAAAAGACTGAGACTTAGGCTGAGTTGCACCATCATAATTTTAACTTTGACAAACGTCAAAAATCTGTCAAACTCCATACAAAAAGCACCGGTTATGTCATAGTTACCGTCAAAATAAGGTGGTGCAACTCAGCCTTGGGGTCGATAGGGGTAAAATAAATTCATTCGAATTTGCACATTTTAACAAATTAATGCAATGTTTTACAACTTTTTCGGTTCTTACAACATCTTTATCACATTATAAAATGCATGAAAAAAAGCGAGTGGTCGGGGGGTCGCAAAACATTTTTTCATACTTGGGGATCGTGTCATGAAAAAGGTTGAAAAAACTGGCTTTTACCCGTGGTCCCCCTAACATGTCCCCCTGGTGGGTCCACGGGTAATTTTTTTACCCGTTGTCCCACCGTTCTGAACAGTGTTTGCCAGTGGGTCTCTACGGGTAATTTATTTTAACCTTGGTCCCACCGCACTAAGTGGCAAACATTGCATGTCACCTAGGTATCTATAATAATTATAAAAAAAATCTATAATTAATTAAAGAAAATAATTATAGGTAGGTACTGCACCATGAATAAAACTTAAGAATTAATGGACAGAACGACTTAGACGTTAGACAGAATGTCTACCAATGTCAAAGTTTGTACTATCAAGGAAAGGTATTATTAACATCATCATCATTCATCCACAGGATGTCCACTGCTGAACCTGAACCTAAAAAAAAACTGCTGGCTTTTAAAAAGCACTTTTACACGTTCCAGTAATAAACCCTACCACTGCTTCCGGACAATAAATAGGCCAATATGGTGAGAAGAAGCAGCGCAAGAAACTCAGTCACTATTGTCAGCCTCTTTTTCAAGGTTTTACAGACTTTAAAAAATACATAGTTATCAATATTTTATGCGAGCTAGACAGATAAGCATCCCATTTGTTCTTTTTAATAATCATCGACTTTATAGTAGCCCTTTTTAGGGTTCCGTAGCCAAATGGCAAAAAACGGAACCCTTATAGATTCGTCATGTCTGTCTGTCTGTCCGTCCGTATGTCACAGCCATTTTTTTCCGAAACTATAAGAGCTACTGTTGAAACTTGGTAAGTAGATGTATTCTGTGAACCGCATTAAGATTTTGATGCAAAAATAAAAAAATAATAATAAATATTGGGGGCTCCCCATACTTAGAACTGAAACTCAAAAATTTTTTTTTCGTCAAACACATACGTGTGGGGTATCTATGGATAGGTCTTCAAAAATGATATCGAGGTTTCTAAAATACTTTTTTTCTAAACCGAATAGTTTGCGTGACAGACGCTTCCAAAGTGGAAAAAAGTTGCCCCCCCCCCCCTCTAACTTCTAAAACAAGAAAATGAAATTACACATTGACAATGAAATTATACATTACTATAAAAACTACCAACGAAAATTGTTTTGAACGAGATTTAGTAAGTAGTTTTTTTTTAATACCTCGTAAATCGTAAACCGCTTATTACCGCGTAATCTTTCATACAAATAAAATTAAATAAAATTAATTTTAATTTCATAAATCAATGGTACGGAACCCTTTGTGCGTGAGTCCGACACGCATTTGGCCGGTTTTTCATTAAGGTACTTTTAATAATTATGTGCTATGAATTTATTAATGGGCAGTTCTGCAACAGTTAGTGGTAATTTATTCTCCCTGAATGTATTTCATTATTAACCGGTTTCAACGCCTTTATGCTATTCACAGGAGATTGTTGATCCACCTTAGCATAACGAATAAATACTACTACCTATAATTTTTAAATACATACCTAATATTATACATAACATAGTAACAGTACCTAACACACTGACCCATCACTGAAATTAAAATTATAATTTCATTTTCTGACCGGCTGGGAATCGAATCCGGTACCTCTCGACAGGCATAGTAGTCCGTTCCGTACCACTACACCACACGGCCGTCAAGAGTCAGTGTTATTGTAAAAGTTGGGTCTATCGTACTGCTACAAACCACAAATGTCTCGTGACAATTTTAACACTTAGAATTTCGAAATGTTCGAAAAGTACAAATTCTCTTTTAGTTTTTAAGAATTTGGGAGATTTCTAGATTAGTACTTGCAACACTGATTGAACACTCATTCGAACTTCCGGTGAAATGGATCATTCTTCTTGTTCATTCCTTCTTAGTTCAGCATTCTATCTCGCTTTTACAATATTTGCATTTCATTCTTTCTCAACTCAATCAATTTTTAGTAATTCATTCATCATTGTTGAGATGGGTGGAGAATTCGTGTTGAACGTTGGAATTTTGTAGATGTGATATTGTTTTTATTTGCGCACTTGTGTTGTACGCGAGGATGTGTTTAGTTATTTTTGCATCGTTCGATAACTGTATTGTGTGATACAATTGATACGAATGTGTTGGGATTTTTAATTGTGCAGATTTGTGTGTGTAGTGGTAATCATGCCGGGTCTCATAGGTATCGGCGAATTTATTGAGGAAACTCGAGAAGACTACAGTTCGCCGACTACATCGACGTTCGTTTCGCGAATGCCACAATGCCGCCAGACAATCAACGCTTTGGAAGAGGTAACATTGTTTAACAATTAAACATGTTTTGATATTCTCCAATCAACAAAAGAAAAAGTAGTGCAGTCAGCAGTAGGTATTTTGTTTGGGCTACTTGCTGGTACTTCCAAGTCCAACGCAGCTACGCAGCGCAAATACGTACCTACATATTTTCCTACTTGTATTCTACACTGTAGGCTACACAGAATATTGGTTGGATTCTATAATTCAGCTGATGATAATTTTGTTGATTGATTGTAATCAACATTTTTGTTTTTATGTCGTTTGCTTGAGTAGTGAATAGTGATGTACCGATTGTGTACCAACGGTAAAATGTACCTAAGGTCAACCCAAATAAATTATCGTACTGTTTTAAAATACCGAATTTATTAAAAAAAAAACCGCCTGCCATTAACATGCGTTACACAATTATTGTAGGTACCTACACTAATTAATAATCAGAGCAAACATTGGATTTCATCTTGTAAGTAGGTAATATTATTTACTGCATCGAATGTACCTACTACTGCTATTTCTATTTATTTATATTAACCGGCAGACAGTGGTGACTGAGTTTGTTGCGGCGCTTCTTCTCAGCACTTGCCAAATGTTGGTCTCGAAGCGCTGGTAGGGTAAAAAGATTATGAGACATGTAGAGGCTCCTTAAGAGCAAAATGACGATTTGTAAGAACTATTTATTAGTCTAAACAAATAAAGAAATTTTGACTTTGACTTTGCATAAATAATTAATTTTGGTCCCTGCCTGATAATCTGTTGACTTGGCATTAGATCTTGAGATCTTTAGGTAAATTAGGTACCTACATACGAGGTATTACCTACTTACATCAAATTAAATCATGATGGCCCATAACCAAGCCAATATTTTTTTTAAACAAGTTTTTCTGAAAAATCATTTAATAATATGAAAATAAGTTAGGTAACTCTCCTCATTCAATGACTTCATGTAAGTAAATAATGATAATATAATTTCTACTACATTACTAACTTTAAGCTGTACCTACATACCTACATACACATCGACATGACGCGATCGGACAAAATAGGTACGAAGTTATTCTTCTTATCGGCATCGCATTATCGCATACTACTACCTAATAATTATTGCATGTCCTGGACAAGGACCACTTCTCACCATCCACATTAGTAGCATAGTATACCCCAGCTAAAAATCGATAGATCAGTCAGATGGTGCACTATGCAACACTATCACCTATCACTGACCACTGGGGATGTTTACCTACTTAATTTGACGAATTAAATTTATGCTAGTAGGTAGGTATGTACTAGCTTTCCGCCCGCGGCTTCGCCCGCGTGGAATTTTGTCTGTCACAGAAAAACTTTATCGCGCTCGTCCCTATTTCAAAAACCGGGATAAAAACTATCCTATGTCCTTTCCCGGGACTCAAACTATGTCCCTGCCAAATTTCATCAAAATCAGTTCAGTGGTTTAGGCGTGAAAGAGAGACAGACAGACAGAGTTACTTTCGCATTTATAATATTAGTATCTAGATTACCGAATCCTAGGTACAGCTACCTACCTAATCTATTTTCTTTTCGATGATGATACGGTTTTTGGCGTATTGCCAATCGGAATTCGGAATTACCATTAATCTAATAGGTGGCGTATATTGGCGCATCACTAATCACTTTTAATGACAAAAAAATTGCAAATATTTGAGTTCATTTATAAAACTCGTCGAGTGAGTAAAAAACTGTTGTTTTTTTGCCTACGTTTTTAATTGTATTTTTATGAACTTTTGGCGAGAATACCGCTATTTCTTAGCGATTGCCGGAATTCACCATAATGTTTATGACGTGGTTGTAACACTTGTTACGCGACCATTAAAAGCTAAGTTAGTCTTAGCACAGAATAAGTAATAGTACAGGTACAGAAGGATTACTCCGCAAGACGATTTAAATAAATGAGAGTCTTGCTACGACGCGATACAGTGGAATTCAGCTCGCACAGCACTACGTACCTACAATTTTATTCACCTACAAGTTTTGTCTCTTTCTATCGCGTGCCTCTGAACTCTTCTTACGCTGTTAGGGTTGCTGTCTAGTGAAAAAATAATTAATCTACTTATTTGTAATGAGGTACGTATGTAGGTAAGTATGCATTCATTATGGAAAACCTTGGGAGAGGCCTTTGTCCAGCAGTGGACGTCATTTGGCTGAAACGAACGAACGCATTCTGAGCAGTAGTCATAGTAGGTTAGGTTCCTATACTATCCTAAGAATTATTGATTACCTACATGGCCAACATACCTTTCAGCGTCTTTGGGAAGCGAAAAAAAAAGATAAATCCGGTAGATTTCTTTTCGAATTTAAACACCCGAACGCCGCACAATATTTCTTTCTCTTTATGTCCATTTTCAGGGGGGGGGAGTTGCCAATACTCGCCACGCTTGGCAGGCTACAACCGTGCGATGTGGAAGTCATTGGGGGAGGCCTATGTTCAGCAGTGGACGTCCTGTGGCTGAAATGATGATGATGATGATGATGATGATGTCCATTTTTAAATAATACTTCGATCATAGAATTAGGTACATACTACAACGCACGCCAGCGTCCTGACGGGCGCGCGCGTGACACTCGACTGATATAATACCCGCCGGCGGGGCGCTTCGCTGTAGGTAATTATCGGATGTACCGCGCGGAGTGAGCCAGGCCTGGTCTTAGTTGTCGGGATTAACATCTTGTAAAACCTTTTTCTGCAATTTAAAATTACACAAAAAGAAATATCACTATCAGTGCTATGGTGACACATTTTTTCCTCAAACATTGCAATCATTCTGGGCTTAATTCAAAATAAGTTATGCTGAATAGGTACCACCCCCCAACCATCATCATGGTCCTGTAATTGTATCTATGAGCAAGAGTCTGTCAATTGGATTTAATGTGCACGCGTGAACCACAACTACGCCCCTTTTCCGTCACAATCATGAAGCTAACAGATCGATTAGTCGCTTGGTATCATCACTATTATTGTTTATATTGTGGCTGCATAATGTTCTGATAAAGATAACAGTGTTGTGGTCGCCGTGTCCTGATGATTAAATTCTTACTTTAATAATAGCGCAAAAGACGGGGCTTTATACCTCTTAAATGGCGCAAAAATGCTGACAAAAATATTCGAATCAGACTAGGAAACAATTGGACAAAACGTGATGACGAATGCGACGTGAAGTCTCTAATTTAATAATAGGTACAAGGAAAATATCCTAATAGCTTTGTTTCCTGATAAGTTTGTTACGATTTGGGTGGGACTATGCTACGGTTTCATTTGACCGAAGTCTAAGAAGTTGTAAGTAAAAGGGTCCTTGTGCGATTGACACCGCTTACCGCAGTGTATCTCCCTTCGAAAGACCCTCCCGATTATAGATGCATTATCCATTTTAGTAACTTATCGTCTAAATAAATCCGCCAATGTCACGTGGCTTAGCTATTAATATCGCAACACGATGTAGGCCACTGCAGGGTTTCCAGTTTCCTGCGAGAGCCGATACCGTTACGGCGGACGCGGAACATCCGCTAACAACTAAACAAACTGGCACAGAAACAAACGTGCAATGTGGTTTACCGCTGAACCTTATGATGGAACCGGTAGCGAAATACCTAACCTACATAAATTACCAAATTACTTTCCATTAAATAAATAACTTCCATTAAATATAATCCGGGCCTCTTTAAGGCGAGAGTGAATAGGCACTTACAGGGCAGATATGTACCATCCTAGACTGCATCCCACTTAACATCAGGTGCGATTGTGGTCAAATACCTGCCTTGTTATGCATAAAAAAAAATAACTGTTTTCAAAATGACCATGGCGTCGCTTTTCAAAATAGTCCTTGATTTGAAGTTTGCACTCAGTAACTTGAAGACAAAGACAAAGACAAAGACATTTATTTGCAAAGAATAGGTTGATACAGATAGTGTTGTAAATACAAAGTGCTCTATTCTGCTAAAATACATTAACATGCAAATTTTTTGTCCAGAAATTCCTGAACACTGTAAAAGCAGGAAGTGGTTAGCCATTCCCTAAGCTTTCTGGTCATTACTTTTGCAGGACCTATTTTAAATCTTTCAGGAATTTTGTTATAAACCTTAATGCACATAGAATAACAATTTTTATGACAAAGTGCGATTTTTGGGCAGAAGTCAAATACTAGTCTATTTGCTGACCTTGTGTTTCTCGGGTATACCTCAGCAGCAGTTTTAAACAATTTTGGATGTTGTGTTACAAATTTGTAAATTTCAAGTATGTACATCCCGGGAACAGTGAGTATGCCTAGTTTCACAAATAATGGTTTACATGTTTCAAAGGGCCCTTTACAACATA
Source organism: Ostrinia nubilalis (assembly GCF_963855985.1). Classification (NCBI taxonomy): domain Eukaryota; kingdom Metazoa; phylum Arthropoda; class Insecta; order Lepidoptera; family Crambidae; genus Ostrinia; species Ostrinia nubilalis. The sequence continues at coordinate 6,190,303 of NC_087088.1, read as the reverse complement.
GAGCTCGTATGCATTTTTTCTGAGCTATGAAAACCCTTTGTATATCGGTACCATTTCCCCAAAGTATGAGCCCATAGCTTATAACAGAAGCAACATATCCGTAGTAGGCACTTAACGATACACTCAGAGAAGTAATTCTAGTCAATCTTCGAAGGACGTAAACAAATCTATTAATTTTTTTACACACATTGTCAATATGGCATGAAAAGTTTAAGTTTTTGTCCAATAAGATACCTAAAAATGTCAAATTATTTACGTGGTCCAAGGTTATTTCATTATTATAATTTATGTCCATTTTAATTTCTTTACGTCCTTTTACATTGAATTGTATATATTTCGTTTTAGCTAAATTAGCAGTCAGATTATTAAGGTTTAGCCATTTCATTATGTCATTTATAGTATTGTTAATGTCATATTCATAGAGATTTAATTTGTCAGCGTTACATTTGATTATTACGGAAAGATCATCTGCAAATAAAATACACCTATGTTTGGTAGCAGATGGTAAGTCGTTTATATAAAGTAAGAAAAGTAGCGGTCCCAAGACGCTGCCTTGGGGTACACCAAATCTGTTAGATTTGTAAGTAGATCGGCATGTGCTATTTTCGTGATTTGATTTGGTTATTTCAACACACTGGTGTCTGTTCTCCAGATATGTTTTAAACCACTGTAGCGCGTTTCCACGTACTCCATATACTTCTAACTTATCCAGCAATATGTCATGAACTACCCGATCAAAGGCTTTAGACATGTCAAAAAAAAGCGCAGTAGCACATTGTTTTGAATTTAGGCCAAGGACAACTTCATGGACCAGGTTGAAGCAAGCCAGAGTAGTGGATTTTCCTTTTTGGAAACCATTTTGTTCTGGATTGATAATGTTAAACTTTAGACAAAATTTCATTAGCCTAGCTTGCATAGCCTTTTCAAATATTTTTGATAGCACAGGTATCAACGTTATAGGGCGATAGTTACCAATTTCAGACGTGTCCCCTTTTTTGTATATGGGCTTAACTATAGAAAACCTCAATTTTTCAGGAAACTGTCCTGTCTCAAAAGATAAGTTAATGAGATATCTTAATACAGGAGCTAATTCATGGCTACAGTATTTTAAAATTTTTGTAGGAATTTCATCATACCCACATGCATTAGAATTTTTAAGAGACTGGATTAAATTTATCGTCTCTTTTACATTTAAAGGTTCCAAGAAGAGGGAGTTAGGAGTAGATTTTAAATTAGTTAATACTTTTCTTTTTCTATCGTTGTCATAAATAAATTTGTCACCACATATGTCAGTATAATAGTCGTTAAAAGCTTGAGCTATTTTGTTTGTATTTGTTATAATATTACCATTTAAGTCAATCTTTGAAATACCTAGCTTCAGTTCGCGGTTTTTTGTTTCATTGTTAATGAGAATCCATGAGGCCTTGCATTTATTCTGACTATTTAGTAAAAATTTATTACTACAATTTTTTTGTGCCGTTGAAATACATTTTTTGAGTATTTTACAATATTTTACATAGTTTTCTTTTTTAGTTTTGTCAGTATTTCTATAAGAGGCAAAGCGAAGCAATCTTTTCCTTTTAGTAGATATTTTTAAGCCTCTTGTGATCCATTTTTGTTTTTGAGGTTTATTATTAATTTTTAACTTTACCTTTGGAAAACACAAATTATAAAGCAAACACAAAGTTTCATGAAATATATTAAATGCTTCGTCCATATTTTTCTCTTGGCATACCTCGGAAAAAGTCAATGATTTCAGGTAGTTACAAAATTTGTTTTGGTTTTCATTACAGAAATCTCTTTTATATACAATCCGGTGTTGCACTAATGGCACTTTTTGAACGGGTATACTGAGCATTTGTGCAGTGTCATGGTCAGATAGTTGTAGTGGCAATACTCTTCCGACACCATGTTTTATATTACTAAGTATGTGATCTATACAATTTTCGCCTCTGGAGAGTAAGGTCAAAATTTTTGGCAATATCCATTAAGTAACGAGATTCTTTAGTACATATTAGGGTATTTATATTAAAGTCACCAGTGATAATGATTTTTTTGTTGTTATGTCTCCTAAATATGTCGGTAATTACTGCTTCTAGCTTAGCCAAGAAAGTATTTGCATATTTGTTATGTGAGGAGTATACGCAAAGTATGATTAAGTTATGAGCGAGTACTTCTACCCCACAACATTCAAATATATTTGGTACGACGTATTTACCGAAGCAGGTTAACTCTTTGTAGAGTAGTCCCCGCCTCAGCAGTATACATGTACCTCCTCGTTTTGTTTCTCTACAGTAGGTAGCGGCTAATTCGTAACATTTTAGTGTTAAATTTCTTTCCTCGCCCCTCTTTACAAATGTTTCCGAAAAACAGAGTGCATCCGGTTTAGTTTTATTGTCTTCTAATTCTGACATAGTTATTTGTATTAAATCTTTTTTAGATAAAAAGCTTGCTATATTTTGGTGGAATACAATAAAGGGTTCATTTTTTATGGATTTTTGGTCTTTTTGGTTGTTATGAGTCACGAAAAAAGTTATTTCCTAGGTCAGTCTTATGTGTTACAGATGCAAGCTTTTTAGGTTTAAAGAAGTCTAGTATTAATGTTTGTTTGGTCAATTTAGTTGGTGAGTCATGCGTTGTAGGTTTAGTTTCCCTTGTCGTTCGTCTATTACACATTGAAGTCATTCTTGTAGCACGTATTTGGCGCCTGATAAAATCATAATTTAGGTATTTTCGATCATAATCAATAGAGTCCATTAGTATATTTAAGTAATAGCATGTGTCATGAATATAGCTCTGATAGTGATTTTTGTTCTTAAAAAAGTAACAATTTGAAAACCTTTTACATAACAAAGTAAGCTCTCTATTCAACAATGTACTATTGACATGCCTGCAATTCATTACATTCATTACAATAATTGTCTGATTTTGCAACGATTTCAACAATGTATATAATTCTAATATGGTAATCATTGGATCGCGGTCATTTTCCCCAACACACAATACAAGTTTATCCAATTTATTAATTCCTAGGTTTTGGCAGGTTTTTAATACTTCTACCGTGGGAGCGTCAGGTTTTATAAATGCTGATATTTGGTATTTGTCGCATTTATACTTATTTCTTGTTTTCATTAGAGCTGCTGCAAGTCCGGTGCATTGTTGGGTTCCAATAATAATTATTCTTTGAGCTGAATGTTTTTCGTCGGTGTCATCGTCGCTATGGCTTAATTTATGGAAGGGTTTGCTTTTCTGTAATGGCATAATTACTCATTTTCCTCCATTTCCTATTCTCGCAACTTTACTTCCATTTTAGTTGTCCATAGAAATAATTACGCCAACTCTCGGGTTCGCGATGTTTTTCGGTGTGTTGATGATGGCATCTTTCAAGACCGGATTAAAGGAGTTTCATGAATCACTTTCTCTAAGATATTTACCTATTAATAAATAAATAAATAAATATCCTTGGACATTTTGCGCTGCGCTTCTAGTCCCAAACTAAGCAAAGCTTGTACTATGGGTACTAAACAACGGATATAAACATACATAAATACTTTTTTTTTGCAAATACATACTTATTATACATAGAAAACACCCAATACAAATAAATTGTTCATGCACACAAATGTTTGTACTGTGCGGGAATCGAATCCGCTACCTCCGGAATAGTAGTCCGTTTCGCACCACTACACCAAACGGCCGACGCGGCGACGGAAATAAAAATAGCACAAACTATTTTTAATTTTTAAAAATCTTTGTAATAATATTCTCTGAGAAAATTAAACTACGCATTATTGTTACTTAGGCACGTAGGCAGGGCCGGATTAACCATCTCGGGGCCCCTAGGCACAGCTCGTTTCGGGCCCCCCCTTTTTTTGTCGCGGAGGAAATGCTTTGCGCACTTTCACCACTGCCGGGGGACAGGGTGGTGTGTGGGACTCCCAGCGCCCTAAAAAGTGAAAAGGACGGGGTATACCCACTAAAACCTCCGCGGCGTTCCGTCGTAGCCCAAGTGGGGGTGTCGTGAGTATCCGGCCGTAGCTTTAGACTTCCGAGACACCACGCTGCAGCGACAGCTCGCCTACACGGCGGACCCTACACACCCCCCTTTTGGGGGTCCGACGGGAATGCCCGAAACGCCAAGCCGTTCCCGTCAGACAAAGGTGACAAGGGTACCCCCGCACCCCCGGCCTGCTGGCCGCCACCTGGGGGCAGAGTAGAACGGTCGTACAACCGCCTTCTCCCGCCCCCTTCTCCGCCTGCGGAGCGATGAGGCGAGAGGATCCTTCTGAAGGATGACCTCTTCGCAAAAGGAGGCGACCGCCTTCCAGCATCCTTCGTTTCCCAGCATGGCGTTGACCAGGCTCGGAAGCGAAAGATCCCGGCCCACGACCGCAGTGAGGACACGGCGCTGCTCCTCCCAGCCGGGCAGCCTGTGCAGCCCGCGAGGGTGTGCTGCACCGTGTCATCCGCCGCGCCGCGCATTTGTGGCACAGCGGGGATTCCTCTCACCCGGTTCTATGCAGGTACGAACCGAAGCAGCCATGCCCGGTCAGCACCTGCGCCAGACGGAACGTGAGGAACCCGTGCGGTCGTTCCAACCATTTGTCCAGAACAGGACCAATGGCGTCCAGAGTGCGGCGGCCAAAATGCGCGCGAGTCATGTCTTCATAACGGCGCCGCACCGCTCCGGGGCCGGGCGCCTTCCACGCGACTTCTGGTCTGCCATCCAGTGATAGATGACAGACAAGACCCCAGTTTCTAGCTCCGAAGGAGGAGTACCAGTAGGTCCTTGCGACCCTCTGCGCTATGGCCCGCTGGGATCTGCGCAGAAGGGCAGCATTCTCTCTCTTATTGAGTGCTCTCTCGCAGATTGGAGCGCCATACAGCGCCATGCTCCTCAGAACGCCGGCATAAAGTCGACGACACCTCGTTTGTGGCCCTCCCAAATTCAGGGGAAGCCAACTCAGTGCGCCGGCTGCCTTGAGAAAGCGTGGCGCTAGCCCGTTGAAGTGCGGGCTAAAATGCCACCTCCCGTCAAGCGTGAGGCCCAGATATTTCATATGGCCTTTGACGACAATCCTAACGTCCTCAACGCGTCGGGAGGGGCGCGCTGGCGAGGCCCCGGAAAGAAGAGGGCCTCAATTTTCTCCAGCGCGACTTTCAGGCCGAGGCATCGTATTCTGCGAGCGACTAATGTGCCGCCCGCCGACGCCAGCCGTGCCGCGGCCCCAAATGTCTTCACCGGGCAGTGACCACAGTGTCATCCGCATAGCATATGACACTCATGCCCGCGAGTAGGACGCCCCGCCGGAGCCAGTTGAAGCCTAGGTTCCACAAGAGTGGACCGAGCACCGAACCCTGCGGAATCCCGCGGGCTACGCCGCGCCGTTTGAGCTGGCCGTCTCTGTTAACATACAGGACTTCGCGGTCCCGTGAGTAATCGGCCAGCAGCGCTCAAAGGTACTGAGGCACTCTGTGATCAGTAGCGGCGTAAGGGGGGGGCGGTGGGGGCGGTCCGCCCCGGGTGCCAAGCATCAGGGGGTGACACAAGTCGCGCAGATTAGTACTCACTGGCATATCTGCATGGCAAATCTGCGGTCTATGTCATGATACGGGGGGGTGGGGGGTGTGATCGCCCCGGGTACCAACCCATGCTACGCCGCCACTGTCTGTGATGTTGAAGTGCCTAGAGTATAGTGGAATGAATCAGGTTCCACAATATCGAAATATGACGATTGAATGTGTAAACCAAAATAAGGCGAAGTTTTGAGGTGGTTTGAGTTTTGTTGCATAAAAATAATCTTTAACATTTTTTTTTTTAAATTTTTTAATCGGGAGTGCTGGGCCCCTTGTCATAGTGGGCCCCTGGCCATAGTGGGCCCCTAGGCACTGGCCTAAAGTGCCTTATGGATAATACGGCACTGCACGTAGGTGGCTATTTGTAACGTGTTGATCGAGGTTACGATAAATGCTATAAATGGACCGTGTAATAAATTCATTATTACTTACATTTTTTATAGCAACCACATGGATATTCAAAAGATAATTAGCGATATCGAAAATTTAACTCACGCACTTTGCTAAGCTATGCGGAATACCTCTTTAATCCAGTAAATTAATAATGTTGCTGGTAATATGGCATGCATATCCGAATTATTAAAGACCTCGTAGTTCCCTTTCAAATGTGTATTTTTATTTATCTCGAAGTGTAAATGTTTGCAGCACTTTATGGAACCGCTAATGGATGCCTGTCCATTAGTTGCAAGAAGATGATTCAACATAACATGTCTAAATAAACCGTTGAACAAAGATTATTATCAGATAACGTTGCGGTGGTTGCGGTGAAACGTGACGGGGACGTTAAATCGACTGATCGAAATTTACACACCTACACAGATAATTCTTTAATTTGAAATTTGATCCTGTCAATGAAAATTTATAAAAAATGGTCGAATCTTTTTCATCTGATGTAAGATTTAATTGTATTGTTATGATTCGATATATAAATCGGGGAATGTCACTTATTTCAACAATTAATAGCACTAGTGTCATACCGAATAGAAACTAAACCTTTGCTAAGTAACGGCTAGTTAACAAATCCTCGTATGTAGTAGGTAGGTACCTGCCTGTCTACTAGCCATTAGATTTGGCAACGAGCCACAACGAACCGGGAACAAATTGAATTAACGAATAGTTAGTCGTTTGTCATTGTCAGTGATGCCTCCTAGGATTCCGCGAAGAAAGGAAACCAACAGTGGAATGGAAACATATTCACGATGTAATGTATAAGCACGAGCAGAAACTAAAAGCAACTTGAAAGCCATTTCAAATAGGGAAGTTACACTATTTCGTTAAGGAATATTACCAATTACTTTATTTGGCTTATTACATTTTAAAAGAATTCAGCTATAAATTCAGTTATAGACAAATGTTCAAACGGAAATTGCATTGATTAGGTAGGTAAATACTACGACATGATTTACATGTAAGTACTAAAAGTTATTTTAGTAAATGCGATTGATAAAATATTAACTCATCAAACAAATAAGATAAGTAATACACTTGAGGGCATTTATTTAACAATTACTTGACAGGCTGATAAATAAGCATGTTATCATCACCGACCAGCTACCGACGTAAGGCCGTGTTGTGCCTTGTGGGTCAACAACCAGTGAGTCATACATCCATACAACTACCATACGGTCGGATGCATTCACGAAGGAGCATTTTGGGGCGCGTTATGCATGGTGCCAGAACCTTTTGTCTTGCTCTCGGAGTCTCAACAAGATTCAGGTTTTAAAGCAAAGCAGCTTTAACACTTTCGGTTATACATAAATAGCCAGTAAAATCTTTTCATATTCATGGACCACGATAAGGTAAAAATGAAATCCTGCCTTTTTAACATTCAAAGCTCAGAGTGCAGCTTTACCATTTTCCGACGGAAAGGTTTTAAAAATGTAAACAAAACTAGTCAAGCCTGAGCACACAACAACTGACATAGCCTTATATGAGTCATAGTAGAAACTCTTATCTTTTAGTTCATCAATCTTCCGGTGCAGGTTTTATCAACTCGGTTACTTATTTTGAAATGTCTTAAATTAAACTTGATTGCCCTTCAATTGAATGAAAGTAAATGAGCTTATCGTTCAATTAAATTGTTTATAACGGTATGTGTGGTTACATGATGAAGACAAAGTAGACCAACCAAGATTTAACTTATCTAATAAGTATTCCAATGCGTTTGAGAGCTTAATTTTTGCCGCTTTTTTGTCGACTTTGCTACCCACTTGGTTCCGGGATTAAGGATACGAAGCACGCTTACCACCTCAAAGTTATGGCTAATTCTCCATTCAATACCAAAATATTGAAATCAATAAAAATGTTGTCCAGAAAAAGCGAAAGTAGGTACGCGCCTATTTAACATGAGTGTGTGTCTTGCAATTAGGGTTTGCTCCCGGGAAATCCCGGTACTCATTTTTCCCGGGAATTCCCGATAATCTAATCCTTTATCTAGTTCCGGTACTGACGATGCAATTCCCGGGACTTTCGGTACTTTCGGGACTTCAATAATTTATTTTTAATAACAATTTTTTGACTAGATGCCATCATATTTTTACGTACACACTATCAACAAATGAAAAAATATTAATAATGTTCCTAATTCATTATCCTTCCTTTTAAGACTGATTGTTTTATCTGATTTTACTTAGATACTACTTATTATTTCTTTCAACAGCGTGTTTTTTTATAAACCTAATTTAGTTAATTTGTGTTTTGTCCCTAAGAGTAGGCGCCAGCGTTGCCAGTTTTTTTTTTCGCCAAGTCGGGACTTTGGTACTTTTTGAGTGAAAATAGCGGGATTCTTCCGTCAGAAGCGGGACATAGTAAAAAAACGTATATAATCAGTTTTCAAATATTTATCTTTTTATTTGACTTAAAATTACGTTTACGTGACAATAGATAGCAATAGTAGCCATAGAAAATGTATTTTAACAAAAAAATAATATTTTAAATCAGATTTACTCTATCGTTCAATTCGTCTTTAGAATAAAAAAACAAAAAAAAAACAAAAATCGAAATTAAAAACGTTTTATTCGCGTTTCAAACAAAAGTCAGTGCCCCGATTTCGCTAATTTTTACGTCTCCAATACAGACGCGTTTCTTCGATTCTGCGATACGGATTGGTTGACGTCAGCTGTTTTGACCAATCGTATCGCAGAATCGAAGAAGCGCGTCTGTATTGGAGACGTTAAAAATTACCGTAATCGGGGCTCTGGTGAAGTGTCTCTCTCCGAAAAGCGGGACCGAGCCTGTCCCGCGCGGGACATTTAATTTTGATTTAAAAATCGGGACGTCCCGCCAAAATCGGGACGTCTGGCAACGCTGGTAGGCGCACACCGTTGATTTTTCGTCGGCCGATAGTTTAGTCGGGCAGTTGATCAGTATGGGCATGTATGGGGGTGCGCACACTACGCCGATTCGATTTGGCCGATTCTTCATACAAATTAAAATCGGTCACAACTATCGGCCAACTAAAAATCAACGGTGTGCGCATACTCTAACTCTTGTCGCTGCCAGTATTTGACATTGATAGAAAGTGAGAAAACATATTTTAACTAAAATAGGTTGATTAAACGATTGTTGCTTTTTATGAATATGGCGGTTATGATTTTTAATAGGCATTTATAACTAGTTTTGTCGTGTTGTGTAACTGTTTGGACTGATTTATTATTAAGGTAACAAATCAATTGAACTGAACAGAAAAAGTTTAATATTTTTGTTAACCTATTACATTTTTATTAAAATTACGTACAAATTAGGTAATTTGTTTTAATGAATAATAACCATTCACGTGGGTACCGAAATTCCCGAATTTCCCGGTTTTCCCGGTACTCGCTTAGACCTGGTACCGGGAATTCAGTAACACTCCTTAGTACCGGGTCTTGCAACCCCTACTTGCAATGAACTTTCTCTTTTAATTAAGTGGACTGTGGGCGCCTGTTGCTGATTACCATCATACAATTTACGGTCAATGTTTTTAAACACTCGTTAAGCACGTTTAGAAGTCGTTTTGGTTAACTCGAATGAATGAAAGCCCTTTTCTTAGTATCTTTCTCATTACCTTACATAGTCCAGTCATTTAAGCTTAAATTAGGTAAGAATCTCGGAATTCGAGATACCCAGCTGTAAGTCTGTAAATACTTGTATATTGACACCCTAAAAGTTGTCTCAAAACCTACATATGGGTCATTCCATCGTTTCGGGTGTTACGTTCGTACACACATATTCAACAATTTCATTTATTTTGAAATAGTATTTTAATAATGTTAGTGCCTTAATCTGTCCGTTTTTAGTTGTTTTATCTTAATAATAAAGTTTGTACAGCTTAGAATGTAGGATAACGAAAATATGAGTCGAAAAGTGTGCGTTTCGGGCGTTACGAGATTTTGCCTCTATGTTCTGACTGTTGCTGCATTTACTCGAAATTTAGCGAATTTTCTTAAGGAATCATACCTAAAACTTACAGGACTTCTAAAGTATGACATTTACAAACCATGTAACATACTGTCACTGTTAAATAAAACGTTTTACTATTTTTTTATAATTTTTTTCTTTGTTTCGGGTGTTACAATGGTTTTGTTTCGGGTGTTACGAGTACGAAAATTCAACTCGTTTTATCGATAAAATCGGTGTTTTATTAGACTCTAGGTACTACAAAATAAGGAGTACAACAAATAAACACAAATAGAGCGAATTCTGGTTTGAAATTACGAAGCAGCTTTTTTTTAAAAATATACAAAGTTCAAGTTTAATTTTTCCTCAGAATATAGCTTTTTCTATTGTTTTTGGCTTGAAATAGCATTACTTTAATTTCTAATTACGATATTTATTGGAAATGTCAAACATCGACACTTTTTAGCAATACCTTAATTTTAATCTTAAATCGACATTTCAAAAAAGTCTTAAATTGAGAAATATGACTCCTTTTCCGATGCCAGCGCTAGTGGGAGGTCAAAGGACCCTCACAGTAATACTTTTTCACTTCTCCAAGCAATATACACACATTATCGACATATAAATAAAAATGTAATACCCGAAACGTTTCGGGTGTTACAGTTTTTAATCAAGAAAGAAACATACTAAATTAGTATCATGCTCAGATATTAGTTACTATTTGAAATCATTACTACCATGACCTTACTTTTACCAAATATTGTTACCCTAATCCATGTGTAAGGTACAATAATAAAACAAATACCTGTTTTTCTGTTTCGGGTGTTACATCGCCGAAGTAACAAGAAAACACACTTAAAACTTGATGATTATCCATTTTTTTGGGACTATGACGCTATCTACCAATACTATGATAAATACCCTCGAATCATATAGTGGCAAAACGTTTCACAGATTGATAGTTTTTTAAAAATCGTATTACCAATAATTAGAGAGAAAATGATCATTCAGACAGTTGACTTAAGTATAGACTTTGAAGACTAATAACTTAAAAATTACTTGTTTCTTTCAGATTTTTTTTGTTGCACATTATAATTTGGAATGTTTACTTTCAAAATTCATCAAATTTAATGCGAAAAGAACATATTTAGTTTTTCACCCTCGGTAACATTTGTCATGGAATGACCCATATGGTAGGGTGTAAGCAACTATTAAATTTTAAGGTCAAAGGTCACAAAAATCGGTTTTTTGCGCTTTTTTTGGAAATATCTCATTTCCTATGGGTTTTTTGCTATTTGTATTTATTATCAATATTGTAGAATACTAAATTCTCTACAAATTTTGTTTAAAAAAATTTTTTGTACGGTGAACCGTTTTCGAGATAGAGGGCGGAGAGCGCGCGGTCACTGCATCACTTCAGGTCAACTTAAGTGGTTTAGGTTTTTCATACAAAAGGATTTTCCCGCTAATTCCCGTGGGAATTTCGGTAATTACTTGTTGTAAATAAGCTTTAAGTTTACTTAGGTACCTACATGCCAAATTTCAAGCGTCTAACTTCCGTTAAGCGTTTAGATTTTTCATACAAAAGGATTTTCCCGCTAATTCCTGTTCCCGTGGGAATTCCTAAGTAAACTATAACCTGCCCAGGTGTATGAAGAATAATTGTACCAAGTTTCGTTAAAATCCGTCGAGTAGTTTTTGTTTCTATAAGGAACATACAGACGGACAGACAGACACAAAAATTTTACTGATTGCATTTTTGGCATCAGTATCGATCACTAATCACCCCCTGATAGTTATTTTGAAAATATATTTCATGTATAGAATTCTGTCCGTCTGTATGTTCCTTATAGAAACAAAAACTACTCGACGGATTTTAACGAAACTTGGTACAATTATTCTTCATACACCTGGGCAGGTTATAGTATACTTAGGAATTCCCACGGGAACAGGAATTAGCGGGAAAATCCTTTTGTATGAAAAATCTAAATGCTTAACGGAAGTTAGACGCTTGAAATCTGGCATGTAGGTACCTTAGTAAACTCAAAGCTTAGTTACAACAAGGAATTCCCGAAATTCCCACAGGAATTAGCGGGAAAATCCTTTTGTATGAAAAATCTAAACCGCTTAAGTAGACCTGAAGTGATGCAGTGACCGCGCGCTCTCCGCCCTCTATCTCGAAAACGGTTCACCGTATAAAAAAAGTTTTTAAACAAAATTTGTAGAGAATTTAGTATTCTACAATATTGATAATAAATACAAATAGCAAAAAACCCATAGGAAATGAGATATTTCTAAAAAAAGCGCAAAAAACCGATTTTTGTGACCGTTGACCTTGAAATTTAATAGTTGCTTACACCCTACCATATGTAGGTTTTGAGACAACTTTTAGGGTGTCAATCAATGATATTAAAGAACTATAGATATGTTACGTTCATAGAAATTACGATTTTAATCCGTGCCGAGCTATTCCAAATTGCACACATTGACAAATGTAACTGATAAGTGAAACAAAAGATACGAAATAGCACGCAAATGAAAGAGATAGCTATAGTTTTAACGATTCTGCACTAACTATCTATGTCCGCAGCGCACGCATCCTTATCGCTCTAACGTCAAAACAAGATCGCTTTCTCTTTCTTAACTTGAACATGGCGCATGGCGTCTTGATTGTTTGCATAAATAATTGAAAATATAAATACTAAATAATTTTGCATAATCACATGTGGTAAGAGATCCCTTGTATTTTGTTTACTTTAGAGTCATAATTGGTACACTTTCGAAACACACACGATAGCATTTTTTATTTATTTTGGTAAGAACACAGGAACTTACGGTGTGGTACACGCGATTGCGCACGACGCAGGCCACACGAAGACTAAACACAAGACGTCCCAATTGGGACGTATTTGAGTATTCACAGCGCGAGCGCTTATAACATATCTGCTTTTGTTTTTATATAATATCATTGGTGTCAATATACACGTATTTACAGACTTACAGCTGGGTATCTCGAATTCCGAGGTGAACTTACTATAATGACTGGACTATACAATGAGTACACGATATCTTTTATGTATTTGCCGATTGGCGTTTCCCAAATCTCTAGCTAATTAGTTCAGCATGCAGTGAATGTTTGAATAAATCTGTCTCAGTTTAGTTTCCACTCATTTATTTTTGACATAAACTACTATAACCACGAACAATTTATAATGCAACTTGCAGTCACTTGTCTGCACGAAAATTGCATCAACAAACTCCACTATATTGAAATTTTGAAAAATCATAATTATGTCAATGTTAAAAACCAAATTCGTTTAACAACATTGCCTGTGTTAAACGGAACATTCATATTTTGAAAGGCATTTTTATGGCGGATATTTGACGTTGATATTAAACTAGTAAAAGTGACCTAGTAAGAAACTGGTTTATTTGTTTTGAAAAATACAGTGAATTGAGGGTACGGTACTAGGCACGTGTTTGATGATGCGGTGATGGCTGCCGTAATGTTGTGTACCGCAACTCGTAACATATTTTGTTGCTTTGACATAGGTCGTACTTCTTACTTTTTTCCTTTTTTGTTGGTGGTCAAGTTGTAGACCCTGGAGACAGGAGTCGCAGTCGGTGGGAACTGTCCCGATTCTGTATGCGGCTTCAATAAAGAGACTTCACACATTATTAACACGTAAAAAATCTTAATTACTCTGAAGGGCATCAGTAAATTTTCATAGGGTAATTAATCATGTGAAAAGTAAGGATTAATAACCTGCAAAATGAGGATTAATAATGTGAAAAGTAAGGAACGATTTATTTGACTCCCATATTTTAACGATTGCATTAATTTGAAATCCGGTATCATTAATGATGAATTGCATTCGCTGTACGATTATAACGAAGGCCTAGCAAGAATTGGTTGGTAACAACTTAACAAGTTCGAAGGAAGAGCCGGCCGAACTTTCGATGCTGCCTGTTACAAGGTCAACAGCTTTCGCTGCCAAACTAAAGGTGACTGGACAAGTTTTTGCGACCTTACCGGAGGTCTCGCTGTCGTCCCAAAGGTGCTAAGTACAAAAGATTCAATAAAAACAAATTAGCATCACAAGTTTTTATTTCCAAACTTGTTTTTTCTCCGTGACGCATAGTGACTGAGCCAGTTACGTTAGCATTATTTGCTGTAGTCAGGATTCACTTGAATCGGCTGAGTCACAGACAAATCGCCATCCCATGATCATAGCGATTATCTGAATGCTTACAGAAGACATTTATAGAAATAGAAGTTTCCCTTGACTAATTTTTATGTTCGGTGCACACAATACTAAAACAAAGTGGTGTGGTGGTGTCGTTTATGTCGATAGGAAGTGAGGAACATCTGTTGACACTTAAACAGGTTTAATGTTCCAGTTACAGAGTACAGCTGGTTTTACAAACTTGTAACTAAATTGTGAACAGCTGTTGATATTTTGAAATTGGTATTTTAATGTTATTGTTAGTAATTAACACAAAATACTTAATTGTTATTTTGTAATAAAGATGATTATGGTATGAATGTGAAGGATACACGATAGCATGTTTGTTTGGTATTTTAGAACATTCCTCAATAAAAAGTGATGGCTGGAATCATTCAATAGTGTTCTATGCAAATGAAGCTTGCGTGCGAAATCTTTACGGTTACGTAATCATGAAAACGAAAGTTCAATAGATAAACGACTTGGCGTATTTGCATAAATGTAAGCAAACCGTAATTATCATGGAGCATAATGCTAAAATCTGCCCGAGCAATTATTCCCGAATGTTAGACACGGGTTTGCTCACATAATGACGCGGTTGAAATAGAAACCAAAACAAAAGCTCGTAAAACCCGACGTAGTTAAGTGACGTAACACTTCATCGTGGAAATAAAACAATGCGATGAGTGTCGTACTGTCATCGTAGCAATTACAATAGTCTTATGAATTGTGATACATCTGGAAACACTTACAAGGTTTATGCAAGATTGTGATGCGTCGTTAGGCGCGACTGTCATGATTTTTAGAAAATATTGTTATTATTTTAGTGAATTAAAAAAAAATGTTACGATTTTAGTATATTTAAAGTTAAAAAGTGGCAACACTGTTAAAAACTTCAATCTTGTTTGGCAAGGAAGTGGTAATGTGGAGGGGATAGAGAGGCTTGTTGTAGGCCTAGAGCTCACTCAGAATCATTACTCTGTTAGCTTCGATAGAACTCAGACCACTTGACGAATCTATGTCCGATAGCTGTTATAATAATTGTTGTGAGTTGAATATTGAGTAATTGAAGTGTAAGTGTGTAAGTGGAAATATACTCGAGTTTGGCTGGAATAACGTGGTTTCTTTTTATCTCAGAAGTGGGATAAGAACAGAACAAAAGGTATGTAACGCTAATTTCTTTTTTTTCTACGTTTGAAAATTATGAAACTATCTGATCAATTTTTTTTTATTATTATTATAACATTTGGCCAATTTTCAAAGTAAATTAACAGTAATTACTGTGTTATTCACTTTGCTAAGGATATTCTTTAGTTGTGCAAAAATGAAATTGCTCAAACGGCCAGGGTATCGGACACATAATACTTATGGTCCAGATTCCTTTTGCCTTAAGCTTACAACGAAAGTACGCATTTTTTTTTAAGTAATTTCTACTGCATGGTGGCAATTTTAAATTAACTTGGTAATGTAATTGATTTAATGGTTTGATTTACGCGTTTAGATGCTGACAAATTTTGTTCTCTCCGTAAAATATAGATTAACTTTCCACAAAGTTTGAATTACCAATGATTTACAATTGAAATAACAAAGTTAAAGTGTTTTTTTTTTATTTGAATGGTCTACGTATGCTTAGGTTTAGTATACTGATATCAATTGAAATTATTGCTAGATTGAGTGGGCTATGTATGTTCACTGGACTAGTTAGGGGGCAGTGTATGTTTGGTCACTGGATTTTTGAGTGGGTATGTTTCCCGCTGGATTTTTTGAGTGGGTATGTTTCCCGCTGGATTTTTGAGTGGGTATGTTTCCCGCTGGATTTATGAGTGGGTATGTTTCCCGCTGGATTTTTGAGTGGGTATGTTTCCCGCTGGATTTATGAGTGGGTATGTTTCCCGCTGGATTTTTGAGTGGGTATGTTTCCCGCTGGATTTATGAGTGGGTAGGTTTCCCGCTGGATTTATGAGTGACCTGCATACATTTGTCGGATATTTTGAGTAAGCTAGGTTTGCTTACTGGATAAAGCTAAAATGTTTGTTAATTAAATAGGCTATTTTACTAGATCAAATGAAATACCAATATTTTCAAGATTTTATTTAATAGAAAAGCTACATACAATAATAAAATAGTTTTAGATTGATCATGCCATTTTACATACAGTCTGGAACGGTTTATTTCGGTGAATTATTATAAATTACAGAAACAAATGACTTCTGATGACGAACACGGTACACCACGGGGAACGCCGCCTGGTTTGCTTCCGAAGCGGCGTGGACGAGTAAAGAAGTCTAAGCGGAGAAGGAGTCCTTCTTCTTCCACGTCGAGCAGCGAACCTGCACCTAGGAAGTCGCTTCTAGCGAGCTTAGTAGTGAATCTGAATAACCATTCAATTAATTTAAGTTAAAAGTGGAAAATTATATTTTTAAATTATAAAGCAGTATAAAATTTATAAAAAAAATGTGCATGCCAAGTGTATTTAAATATTGATATTATATTTTCATCTTATTGATTTATGAAATATTGTATGTATTGATATAATATTATGTTAAAACTCTATTGATTGAATTAATGTATATTGATAATAATATATTTACGCTCTATTGATTTAGAAAATGTATAATGAACTTAATCAGTAGCTAATCTAATAAATGTACCTAAGCGAATGTCATGATTTAACATTATCAAAATGTGTACTAAATTACAATTTACATAATTAAGTTCATGAGATTTAACTATGTATAATTTTTTATACCACTAAGGAATTTATGTACCAGTATTTATTTCATTTATTTAATCAGATCCACTAACTATGTTTAGTTATTTTCATTTTTCTTAAATAAGTGTGCGTCGGGAGACAGCACAGTATCGGATGGCCGAATGTCATGATTTTTAGAAAATATTGTTATTATTTTAGTGAATTAAAAAAAAATGTTACGATTTTAGTATATTTAAAGTTAAAAAGCGGCAACACTGTTAAAAACTTCAATCTTGTTTGGCAAGGAAGTGGTAATGTGGAGGGGATAGAGAGGCTTGTTGTAGGCCTAGAGCTCACTCAGAATCATTACTCTGTTAGCTTCGATAGAACTCAGACCACTTGACGAATCTATTGTCCGATAGCTGTTATAATAATTATTGTGAGTTGAATATTGAGTAATTGAAGTGTAAGTGTGTAAGTGGAAATATACTCGAGTTTGGCTGGAATAACGTGGTTTCTTTTTACGACCAAGAAAGCGAATCTACATTTTTTATCCAAATCATCTACATATATTATAGATGTAGATTTAACAGCATAACCGTTTAATAAATTCTTCTTACTTAACCTCCATTGCTCGTTTTAACCGAGGGTTCTAGTTTGCAAAAACCAAATGCGGCATTTGACCTACTTGCGTAATAAGAACGGTTTTTATAGTCGGCACTACGGAAGAGCTGTGTGGATAATTTATTGTAGGAGGTATGCTCTTGTATGCAACTATGAATTTACTTTGAACTACTTTTAATATCATTATGTATCTGGACTAACTCACATAATCATTTTCTTAATATCACAATCACAACACACAGAAAACTTACTTGTTTTATTCTTGTAATATTAAGGCACTCAGTTGAACTACGTATTGCGCTAATTGTAATAATAAGATAAGGCCTCATTGTTTTGATCAAATACAACACGCAACCAATCAATGTGGGCGAACTTGTTTACGTTGTCACGGAAACTGCCAATGTTTCATGTAGGTAATACCACGGGTAATACCTATAAAGTTCTTGCCTGTGACAGATACAAGTTATATCTAGTCTAATTATAAAATTAAACGCCAGAGTTTTCTCAATAAAACCTACTACCTACATTACCGTTTGGTCCGTATGAGACAACATTCTTTACATGAAACATGACATAGGCACAGACATAAGTCTCCACGAAAGTTGTTTCTAAATTTTTAATGTTTTCCTCTTAGATTATTATCCTAATCTCAATAGTGATTCATGCATTCGTCACAATCACAATGATTACATTTAATCACTGCCTTGGATTAGCATACTTTAGAAAAACAAGTTTTTTGCTTCACCGGCAAAGCCACGTGCATTCGCTTTAAGTTTTATAAATGCAGAACGTGTTAGAGTGCATTCACTCGCTGCCCCGACCTGCGCTGCCCAGGTGCACTTCGTTTGGTAAAACTTCATAGCGGCACGCGCTCCACTCGAAAATGTTAAAAATTAAACGTCACTTTAAATTGAGTTTACTGCTACTGCGAGTGTTGCAGCTTTACCAACTCAGGCTTAAAAATGAGTTACATAAAAAAACACAAAGTCATCTTGTAGAGTTCTGTGGTTGAGTAATTCGACAGTGATCCAATTCCTCATGTTAAGATATTTTATATTCTATTAGGATCTCCACAAGTAACACGTCTAAAAACTTCAGTAGACCAGAAGTGGCAGGCAATTAGTTTCGCGGGTAATCAATTAAAGCTCAGCTAACAACTTGCGTGCCCAAAGGCGTATCTCGTGTGTCTCGTGCTGAGGTGTAATTTCATTTAACGACTTGATTGAACTGTACACTTCCAAGTTGTTAAAAAAGATAGTTGGTATCGCGTATCGCATCGCAACGTGCTTATTTTGGGTCGCTGCTGCTTAATTCAGAGGGGGGAATTGATTAATCGCCGACTGGGGTGGCAGATGTTCAGCGGGCTCCTGTTGGATGGCTCGTGGCTGCTATTGTACTGCACTACTTTTTGTTTTGTTCGACAGTTCGCCCGCCAAAAAACGTTGCCACACAGCCCTATTGAGAGAACTCAAAATAGAAACCAGATTTTTACAAACATGACCGTTTGCAATTCCCATCGAACAACCTCATAACTTGCATTTTGTTTTGTTACAGACGTTGGATTTCGACAGAGATGGCCTGACCAAACTAAAGAAAGCAATAAAGGCGATACACAATTCTGGAAATGGTACGTGACATCCAATTATTTTACGACTTCGCGATAAAGATTTTGATGAATATGCGAATCTTCCTCCGAGATAAACGCAGTTCTATAACCCTTATGAGCGTTACAGATGATGTCATACACAAAATATTGTGAACGATTATATCGATCGGTCCATTTGTATTCTCGCTTCGCTTCGACTTATCCAGGCGACACGAGAAACGAGACCTTTCTATAAATATATGTGGAGGAAGTAACGTGAATAGATGGGACTGGAATAGACGAAATTCCTGATGCATATTTAGAGACGTGTTCGAAGCGCGTGCGCTTAGAGCGAGCCGACGCGGCTTCGTCCACTGCAACACGGATGCAATCACTACATTTTACAGATTCCACTATAAAATACTTCTTTCAGCTTTCAAACATATCAATCGAGAAACCAATGCCTTTTCTCAAATTCGTGCTCTAATGTCGCACCATCTCGTTCTATTACATAACGTTATTTCGCTATCCATCCCATTTTCTCCCGCTTCGTGACTCGGCTAAGCCAATAGGCAATAATTAATTCTATAGCTATTGATTTTCTTTGTTCCTTTGATGTGAATGCACTCTGTCACATGTTACCAGGACTGTGCCATTGTAGCTACTGTATTCAAATGTTAATTTACTAACACTCCTACCCTACAAGTTTGTCTGAAATTTTAAGATAAGTGGATTTTGGAATTCAATGGCATAAAGAATATTGAAGAAACGAAATTAGAATCGGAGTAGCGTTCATTGTCCAACCACACAGCTGAACTGAGTAACAACTGTTTACCTTCTTTGTCCCATGTTTATTGCTACTCTGTTACACTACTCTTATAGAGTCGTGATTTGTCAAGTCAGCAAACCGTTACAAAGTTGAGTTAATGAACTAAATGAATGCAATTTTTCCAAGCAGCAGATCGGACTTCATAGAGCCTTGCAATTTGCGGCTGACTGCAGGCGAAAGGCTAAATTACTCCATATTGCCTAGTAGTGTTACATGCTCAACGTAGAACCGGCTCCCTAGGACGAGAGGTCGTTCAACCCACTGAACTAGAATGACCTAAATATCGCAACAATGATGCCTGTGGACAGACGATGATTATTTGTAAATACCTCCAACTCCAGACCAATTCTAAACAATTCAAATTAGGTTACAGACAAACAATGAGAAATGTCTTTGACAGGCAGTTTTGGAATACAAAGTATCCAGAATTCCAGTTGCCTGTTTAACTACAATGCATACTACGAGTACATCCTGCTCTACTTCTTGAAGTAGAGCTAAAGTTTGTGATGCTTTCTTAGAGCATCACTTAACTTTTTTGTGTAGTTCTACCAAGTAGCTTAGCTATTGGTTTGTTCAAACAAGTCAATTAATATTGATCTTCTGAACGCATTTATGTATTTCCACAGTTAAATTGGAGAAAAGTGTTTCTTTCTGTTCTTATAAAAGAAAAATAGTCCTCTATCCAACGAAAGTCTTCGCAAAGTCACTATCCAAACATGACCAGTTATGAGAAAATGTTATGTGTGAGAAAGCTCTGTGACCATCCACGTTCATAAAGACTGCAAGCGTTCAATATAGATGGTAATTCTGCTTTCTTAAAGATAGTGAAGCAATCTCGCCGAGACCGCGGTGCCAATGCCACCAAATAAGGGGACACAAAATGCAGTTTCTCGCCTGTCTTCAAAGAGTTGTGTAAATAATATAAGTCGACTTAAGTTTAAAACTAGGACTTGGCTAAATTCTTTGTCAGGGAACTTACTTTATCAAATTACAGAAACACAGCACAGTTTGACTGAAATATTTTGGTTATTCTTTTGCCTACCTAGCTGCCCAATAACTTAGTATAATAATAATAAATAATGTAATACATATTTACATTGTAAAGTTTCAACAAATTAAATACGAGTAGCCGTTGCTTGGTTGACCGCGACTTCGCGAGAATTTCCCTTGTATGACTTGTCAACGAAAGTGGGTCGAATGTCTGGTTTCGCTCGCCACAGGCGTATAGCTAGCCATATTAGATTATTGTTTCCGATTTTAGCTATCGGGGGCGACTCCCTAGCACCTGCTCCGCAGCTTCAGCCTTTAATTAGGCAGATTCGTGAATAATGTATTTTATTACCTTTGCTTTTATTAATATTTATAATGTGAAATGAATTTTTTTGCAACAAACTCAACAATATTGGATTAGATTAGATAAGATAAAAGCTATAAAAATATTACGTGTACTTTTGCGATAGCGAACCAATGTCATGCTCAGCGATAAAGTGCATTCGAACTTGATAATTTCATTTGCCACACGTGATGAATCGCTCGGGTAGTTTTTATTTTGTATGCGGTATCCAGAACATGCAATACTGAGGCTTGCAGGCAATGCAATTCCATCGCGTGCGGAGGTTTGTTTATTGGCTGCACGCCTGCGCCCGCGTCGCCGCTTGAAACTGGTCGCGCGGGTTCCGATTGCACAGCCGGCAAGGTCGTGCGCGCGCCTGCAAAAACAACCAATCAACGGGCCCTCAATACGCACGAAGAACAATCGAGTCGAGATCCTCGACCGTTCGATATAGCATGCTTCCTTTGTCACACTGCACACGCTAGAAAACCATTTCCAGCCAGCAATAGTCCCTTCACAACAATCAAGTCTCGACAGCTAAAATAAATGCGATTTAAAATAGCTGTGCAGAATGCAGAAGGAAAAATTAACATTATAACTTTATATTTCTGCGAAGTAGCACCAGGCCAAAGCACAATGAATTAACACAAAGGTGAATTAGATCTTCTGAATGTCGGATTCGTTGAGAATAAATACCAATGTGATGATATCGTATTAGCGATAATAGCTAGGAATTGGATCTAATCCAAAACCGCAGGTCGTTTATTGGAATAGCGTTGTTCTTTTTGCGACTAGTTTGTTGACGTTAATAAAACCTGGTAAATTGAAAGTTATTTTTCATTTGTTTGTTTAGTATGAGTAAGAACGTCATTCAACTGTCCATTCTTAATGAAAGCTCGAAGACTTCGTTTAGCCCATACAAAGTGGAGGCAAACGACGAGCCTGTGTACAAATTGAAAGGCTAGAGTCAGTGCTCTGCCATTTAATATGCAGAGAGCGTCGGCGGGATTGAGCTAGCCAAAGTGGGCCGCGACACGGATCTCTGACGCCTCTTTCATCAGTTTACCGTCCATTTCTCCTTGGGTTGAAGATATATTTCTTTTACAAATAAGGATATACATAAACCACTAGGGTATCCCTGTTATCTTCAAAATCTCAAAGAACAGATGAATGATAGCGTATCCTTAAAGAGCGGAACTCGTAGTTTGCTCACTTAAACAGACTAAGGATTAATTTATCGAATCCCATTTGATTGCTGTAGCGAAGTGGATGTGCCACGGTTAATAGTTACGGTCTTTCTCTACAACTTAAGATGGGAGTTAATCCAACTGAGAAACTAATTAAATATCCGGCAGCAAGCAAAAGGAACAAAACTCCGAGCGATTCGCTTCTAGAAAAATTAACTGAAAATTTAATTTCAAAAGAAACGCTGTGTGCTACATAGTTGTTCAAGAATTCTAGTTTACGGTCACTAGAACTTGAGACTGTCTTTCTTGATATTAACGAGGACAGTGTTTTACTATCTTGAAGGTATTTTTACCGTTTAGGTTAAATCGTTATTTTAGCAGATAAGAATGTGTGGATATACCATAGAACCACCTATTTATTGGTCTGATGTACATATGTTTTCTTTCTGCAGCTCACGTGGACAACGAGATGTATCTCTCCCGGGCACTCGAGCGGCTCGGGGGAAACGCACTCAGCAGGGACTCAGAACCAGACATCGGCGCCGCCTTCTTCAAGTTTGCAGTGGTCACAAAAGAACTGTCAGCGCTAATGAAGACCCTGGTGAGCATAAGACAACAAAACACCATATTCAAGTAGACAGCATGCCTAAAGATCGTAATTTGTGTGACTAAAAGTAGTTTAGTCACGGTCATGTACCGTGAAATAATGCGTTCTCAAACTACACCGCTTCAAATTCATATTGTAGAGTGTATATCCCCAAAATTTTGATGATAATGAGTGTCATCAAACTTTTAAACGAAAATTATAGCAGAACACGCCACAATTTCAGCGTGTTTGCACAAAAAGGCAACTGCCGGACGTTAGCCGACATAAAATCTATGTCAGGAATCAAGATTATCTCTTTAATATCCGTCATGTTTAATCGTAAGCGATAAAAATTGTATCTTAGGCGAGATTTATATGCTCATCCTAATTTTCACTCGTTCATTTGGGCTCGACACGGTCGGAGTAATTTTGAGCGCTGCGGCTCGTGGGTCGTGACAGTCCACGGAGTGTGAAATGAAACAAGCGTATCAAACATCAGCCATCCACCCTCTTGGATAAAGTAATCTGAAGCCGTCGCAATAGCAAACGGAAATTATGCTATTGAGGGAGCGGTGAGGGAGCTTGCGGCGGATGTCTACAGATCTCCGCGGAGCAAACGACCGAGCTCAACCCACTGAATGAAATATAAATCGGAATTCACACGAACAGATTCTTATTGCGTCTCCGCTATCGAATAGGCTTGAGATTACGACGGCTTTACAGTTGCATCGTGACTTGCAATCCTTATCAAGATTCGATTGGAAAAGTTCGCCATTTTCTATTCATTGAAAAGGTAAATCTTTGAAAAGTGGCGCTGCTAGCCAGGTTGAATTGGAAAGACCAGAAATTCAGAATTCAGACTTTAACAGAACTTAGACTTATTTGAAGCATAAAGAGTATTAAAGTCTTTACAACACAGTAGAAATTAAGTTGTAAGTTTTTCTGACATGCTTTGTCTTTGCTCTCCGATAACTGATGGCATGACTGTGTTCGTTGCAGACGTGTAAAGTACCGTTTGACGTATGTATGATGCGTGGGCGCACCCGCAGATTTGCTCTAAATGGGTCAGGGTGATGATTTGATGACCTGACAGACAACGCTGGCACCGAATACAAAAGACGTCGAGTATCTCAAGTT
Organism: Ostrinia nubilalis; assembly: GCF_963855985.1. Taxonomy (NCBI): domain Eukaryota; kingdom Metazoa; phylum Arthropoda; class Insecta; order Lepidoptera; family Crambidae; genus Ostrinia; species Ostrinia nubilalis. Next base: position 6,166,150 of record NC_087088.1, on the reverse strand, counting down.
TAATCACGCGATACATTATTATTAGATTATACAAACGAGATTGATGAAGTATCAAGTGTCAACCATAAAACAGTTCATCGCAATACGAAAATATTATAGTTACTTATTTAATCTGCCGGAGAAAGTATCTTTTGAACTCGTTTGGCCGTAAGCGCGTTAGAAAAGCAAATAAACTTGTTTGAAGAAAGCTAATATCTAAAAGAATCTTGGACGTAACTCACTCAATGATCATGGCCAATAAAGAGATATCAGTTATCCTGTGTTACGTAATAAGTCTGTAATTGGAAGGATAATTATAATTCCTACATGACGTGTGATAATAAAGGTAGTTTTTATTTGAAATACCCATTACGAGAACAAAGTATTATCCTCTTTCCCCTGTTTCATACTAAGAAATGGGCTTTTGTTGTTAAATAGGTATTCTCTATCTAATTAAGATAATTTATTATTGTGTATGTTTCCTATCATTCCAGAATGTTTTGAAATATAGAGATACCTGCCCAAACAGGAAACCGTTACCTGCATACTCAAACTAAATCACAATCATAACGCGTGACGTCTTTTTTCGGTCGTCGATTTGACAAACGCAAAAGAAACGGGAAGCAATTTGTGAAGTTTCGGAAGCAACAGTGTGCGTAACCTCGCCCGTGCCCCGGCTTAGCGGGCTACCGAAAACGTTATCCAAAATTTCGGATTTTTCCATCCTTCTCACGCTAAGCGAGATGCCAGCATGAGCGACAATGACGTAAACTTAGAGATTAGCCCTGCTGGGGTCCTTCGAGACGGACCAGCGCTGGGCGCTCGTCATTGCGCAGAATCCTTGGCCCGCCCTTGACACGACTTGCAACTCTTTGTCCTTGTGTTCACGTGCAATATTTGTGTTCGCATTTTCCGGTCCAGTAATTGTCTAAAAATTTTAAGCTTTCCTTCACTGAACCTTTGGTTGCTGTGGTTATATTTGTATAAGCTTGTTTTGTGAATTGTCAGACCTTAAGGCCGGGTAGCAGAGAAAATCGCGAAAATGAGGTTTAATGCCCATTATTTTATCAAATGAAATGAACATAATATGAATCAAAGTCTAAACCTATTTAAAATTTGTCATTAAGTTTTGATCAAAGTTTGAGCCTTTTATTCGTTGTTTCATAATACATCGTCTACTTTTTAATTGCATGGTCTGAATTTAACTTATGATTCCGTCAAGTTTTGTTACAAGTTTGTCTCGTGAGTGGACACTTCGTTTCGCTTGAGGTTGCGCGCTCTATGGGCTCATTTCCGTTGTCTTTGTCCGTCCCAGCGTGACCCTAATCAGGACTAAATCGCTTCTAGTGACTCTATCACTGGCCCACCACTCGGCCATTGCTATAATTTGATTAGCCTGTAGGCAGGCGGTGGAAACATTTAGAAAACATAGCACAGAATAAATTTATCTAGTCCAGTTTTTAATTTGAATCAATATTACAAATTACTATTTCTAATCAAAAACTAAACTGCTCAACATCCGGTATCATTTTGTGGTTTATCATTTCCAAGAATGAAGTTTGGATCCTTTAGCCTTGTTAGCCTTTGGAATTCGTTGTGTAAATCGGCCGGAGGCGCAAAAATACGAGTAGGTACCTATAATATTACTACAAACGTTCTCCATTGTGTTCACATTCATAAGTTTCCTTTGTTTATTTTTGAACAACTAAAATACAAAGTATTTCAGTAATTAATTTGCCCACGCAGTAATAAAATTACTTATTAAAACCCATGTTGCGTAAATGTTTCTCATCACGCCCTCGTGTTCTTCCACTTATTAAGCTTTGCAAAGCTTCCTTTCAATATTTAATGTGGGAAGCTTCGAAAGCCGAGATCCTAGTTAAACATTAACAAACAGTCCTTTAAATGAGATCCCCTAACCGTTTACGCGTGCTGATGAATTTTTAATTGTGTTTAAATACTAAAGCACGATTAAGAATGACAAAGGATGTAATTGCTTACGAGTGGATGCTACGAATACCGAAAAAGGTTTTTGTTTTCTGTTACAAGTTTCAGATGAAAGAGTTAGAAAGGTTTTGTGATAAAAATGTAACGAAAACAAAGGAAACGTCTGCGCAAAGCCAACCCTATGCCAAACTCAGGTGTTACTTGACCTAAAAAGATTCGAGCTCTCGTAACTCATCTCGTTTTCATTGCGAAGTAAGTAGTTACCAACATAATAATAGCGAACGAACGGGAAACTTTCGGCCGGGAACTGCGGAATTGCTTCGTGAAAGTTAAATTTATCATAGTCATAAATTCTGCCTATTTCAACAGCAATGCTAATATTCAAATTAGGGTGTGACGGCTCAGCGTAAGAGGCGTCTAAATTGTTTATACATTGAATAATTTCACACGATGTTGTAGCCCAATTAATTCTGATGTGTCATTTTAAACAAGTAGGTAAACTAAGTTATACTGCTTTTAATATTAGTCATGACCATTTCATTAACAAATCTGGATTATAAATCGTTGCACTGCTATTTTCGTGCACAAAACGATATTCTTTTTGAATTTGTATGACCAGTTCAGATTTAATTTTACGGCCTGTTGCGTCAATGTCGTCTCTACTCTGTTAATTTAGTTACAATTTTGGTAATTTAACCTCAAGCTTCTCTAACACTAAGTGCACGTCATCATTGACCTGAATGTGCTAATGAAAACACTAAGTGGAGATTGCAGCGATTCACTCGAAGCGAGAATATCACATTACGCTCGCAACAATAGAGCGAACTTACCGACAAGTTGCATACAATCCAATGTGTTTATCGCGTGACAAGCAATTTGCACACAATGGCGACGCATAAGCTCGCACGTGCTCTCGATCCCGACATTCTAATTGTTTCGTGAAAAACATTCCTCTAACTTAGTTCTTGTCACCTTTTTTTAACCTCCTTTGTCAATTCCAAAGCTTGTGCTCTAGCTGTTTTTAAGCGAATAGATTTAATTCAAATATCGCTTTCGGCTTACTGATTTAAAGTGCCTAATTGTGAAATAAAGCCGTCTTCTTGCTACTTACAGGTCTAATGAAGTTTTGATGGGCCGGTTTAACAGCAGCTACAGTATGTAGAGTAGTTTATAATGGCGAATCCGAATTAAAAACATCTCAAGAGAAGCTTATTGATGTTTCAACCTTAAAAAACTTACTAACTTACTAATTACAGGTGTAAAATGTAGGAAAAAGCTGCGTGATTGCAAACGACAAAGAAATGTAAACATACCTTTTTTACAGCTTGAGTGGTGTATTGTGTCGATTATGTAGTTGAAGTGGGATAAAAGAAGCAGTATAATAGCGAGTACGTAATTAGGTCTATTAATTCCCGTAGTGCGGTAATTAAAAGCGTATTCAGCGTCTGGTTACAATGTCCAGGAAGGGTCCCATTATGTACTTCAACCCTTTTGTCTCGTTCCCTTCCACTCCCTTGTCACGTGCGTTTTAACCCCATGTATTTCAAAATAGGTATTTTGGCTCGCTTTTAAAGTTTACTTAAGCCAAAATAAACTGCCATGTATACTTTTCAATCATTAATAATTTCATTTCATCGCTTTAAATTACATTGTACTGCATCATGTCTTAAAATAGACTTGGTAAAGTTTTCCCAGACTGTCGACATCGTATCGGATATTGTGCCGGTAATTTTATCGTCTTCCTTGAACCGGCAAACATCTGGTTACCGGGCGGCCTACTCTTACCCATTCTTGATATAGCACGCTGTTTCCAGGCCACGGTCGTCATATAAGCCTCTTTTGCCAGTAATGCATATCGTGAGTACAATATGTACAACGGTTGCTCAATTGGCATCGCTATTCAGTACACAGCGCTTGGCGCCTATTCGGGCGGTGCATTTGCAACTGTTCAGTTGACTGTTAGAACGATGCCGCGATGCTGGCTGATGAGGCAACAACGCTAAGCGCAGCCAAACGCGCCGTCAGGTTAGGAATGCACATTTTGCAACCTAATACGACGCTTTTAAGAATTTAGCACACCGTATTGTTTCCGAAACTGTATTCATGTTACATGTAACTCGTAGACAGATACGATACTTAGAAGCGCTCCGTGTGTAAACAGGTTGATCAAGAAATTTGAGCTTACACTCGGCTTTCATATTTCTATGGCTGCTCACCGTTAATGAACCGTGACGCTTGCCTGATGTTTTACAGTCAATTAACTTTCCTTTATTTTGCATTCGCCCACTTTGCGCTAACGTAAAGCATTTTGTTCACAGATGCAAAACATAAACAACATTGTGATGTTCCCGGTTGACAGCGTGTTAAAAGGTGATCTCAGAGGAGTTAAGGGTGACTTGAAGAGACCCTTCGATAAAGCATCCAAAGACTATGAGTCCAAGTACCTGAAGATTGAGAAGGAGAAGAAGTCCCAAGCGAAGGAGGCGGGCTTGATCCGAAGTGAAGTGACGCCTGCGGAGATAGCAGATGAGATGGAAAAGGAACGAAGATTGTTTCAGCTTCAAATGTGTGAGGTATGTTCATTGAATATTCATTCAGATCATCCGTTCATTAGATTTGAATACGAGATAAATAATCCAAAAGCTTTTGCCACTTCTGCTTTACTACTAACAACTCCTAATTCTTAAAATAAATAAAGCAGAAAGTAGTTACTCGTACGTAGAGTTTAAACTAAACTTCTCAAAGCGATTCTCATTAAATGCCGTAAATAAACTCCTTTACCGTTTGAGTAGGTGTTTATTTTGGGTTATAGTATAAACATAACCCGCCATACACGTTCCGAATAAGAAATTTAATTTTATTTAACTTCAGAAAACATATTTAGATATGAAAGAAACCTGTTTATAAGAATATTCAATAAAGCTTGCTGTTATTGAAAACTGACGTAAAAATTCCACTCACATCGGTTAACATAAATGAAGTTTAATATAAATTCTTTTTGCCATTACTGGTTTGCCGAAGGAAAATTCTGTTTAAAATTTTCTCTGCCATGTGAAGGATTTTGGCCGAGAGCCGAGTGCCGAAGCCAAAAGGTTGGTTATTAATTGCGAATGGGCAATTAGTGGCTGTGCCCAACTTAGGCAGACCAGGGACCTGTTGGCATACGTAATTATTCAGACCTGGGGGCTTATGCAAATCCCACCTTTAGAGGTCTGTCCGCTCTTAATAACCCAAAATGTAAACTAGATGAAGTTGTAGTAACCCTGTAAGTTGTAACCAACCCTAGTAAAGATAGGTAGTAATTGAAATAATCCTCGGTGTAGTTTGTGGATAAAAGGAAGTCTAGTAAATGTAGACCTTTGTTGGATACATAGTTGATTGTATAGAATGTTTTTTTCCAATTTTCACATCACGAAAACCACCGTCTAGATCGAAAATGTATTATCGAATGCGTACCTAATTTAATACGCACGCAAGCACTTTCTATGGGCGTTCCTCCAATGTGATTGGTTAAGATGAGTGTACGAGTATGAGGCTTCCTTAATTGACTCCCGGGTGAGTGATTTAGTCAGTCCGGTACTTGATACCAATTATGTTTACTGAAGTATAATTAGAAAGTCTTGCTCCTAATATAACTTGTTTCATCTCGTTCGTAGGTTTATTTATAGGGCTGGGATATGTTTACTTTATTTTCTAATATCGCTATTGAATGGGTTCTCTTAAGGTTGCCGCGCTAATTACTCGTTGACCCGTCTGCCTATTCATCAGTCGGTTTTGTAGCTGAGAGCCCTTCGTTTCTAGTTTCAATATTGTATGGGACAAATTAATATAGCTCGTTTAATTGGTCTCGTTATTGTGCAACGTTTAGTGACTTAAGACACTTAACTAGTATAGTTGAAATTTTTGTCTCGAGGTTAGTTAGGCCTTCGTGAGTATTTTAACATAATTCCACGAAAGATATATTATTTCGTTAATTAGCTACCAAGACCTAAATGAAACGATCAAAACAAAAATTCTGTAATCTTTTATGCTGGTAATTTACAATTCACGGGAATATGAGACTAATTTACCAACATAAACTTAATTAAATAAACTGAGTTTTCCACAAATTCTACGTATTCTCACAATATTGATTGTTTGCAATATGATCCGATTACTTAATGCGCAGGCCCGCAGTACATCTCGCACCTTAATTGAAAATTCAAGGTAATTAGTATAGAATGAACAATGCAGTGTGTGACGATAAAAAATGTCAGCTAAACGAACATTTGTGATAATTATTGTGTAAAGAAATAACTATAGTGACGGCGCGCGTGTGACCCGTGTGAACGCCAAAACAATACGCTTGTATAGCAATTCAACCTGAAGGTGTTGAGACTTTCTTCTGAGGATTTTAAACTTTGTGATTTTGATATAAGGTTCAGGTTCACTTGATAAATTATGAAATTTTGTGGTAGCTTGATATGCTGGTGACGTACTAAACTAACAGTTAACACGTTTACTGCTACTTTGGATTATCATAACAATATTATATTTATCTTTATTGTGTAAAAACACGTAATAAGATCGCACGATAAGCCGTAACAATATGTTCGTTCCGGTGTAATAGTAGGCAGTTTGTAGTAATTAATTAAAAATATTACGTCTCATTAAACTAAAAAAAAAAGTTTTAGTGCATTATTTTTATAAATATCTCAAATTCTCAACACGCAGTCTGTAATGCTGTTGCTATTTTTAAAGCAATAATGTACGCTGTAATAATGCTCGAGTATTGTTTTAATACTTAACCTGAATACTTTCGAAGCGATACGCTATATTTAGGTTTACGTGCTCTATCATACTGTCATCGCTTCCCATCAAAACTTGATGTCCCTGATGTAAAAGAAAGTTAAGACCCATACCGCAATGTCAATGGTTCCTAGCTCATAGTCATAACCATGACAATATGGCTTATGGGTACATTATGATGCCATAGGGTTTTGTGATTCGGAAAGATTAATGAAATTGGATTAAATGGTGTTATGTGAATGTGATGGTGTTATGTGAGTGTTATGTGAACCTTACAACGAATCTCACCATCATCATCATTTCAGCCACAGGACGTCCACTGCTGAACATGGCCTCCCCCAATGACTTCCACATCGCACCGTTGGTAGTGGCCTGCATCCAGCGCTTTTCTGCTACCTTTATCAGGTTGTCGGTCCACCTTGTGGGTGGACGTCCCACGCTGCGTTTTCCGGTACGTGGCCTCCACTCCAGAACCTTGCTGCTACGAATTTAATAGGGTTTTAAAGGTTAGCTAAGTTTCTATAAAGCTATCCAAAGTTCTATTCTCTTTAGGAGATGTTCCCGTGTAAAGGTTTAAAGAAGCTATTGGGTCTAAAGGATGAGAATGTAGAGTTTAGAAAAAATGCATCGAGTATCTAGGATAAATGATCATCGTAGTATTTAAATTTAATATAATAATAATCTTTATGACTTCACAACATAAAACAACAGTTTTAAATCAAGTAGCATTCCATTCAACTACCCTCACCAGCATGCAAATGTATTTTATCTCTCGTTGAAATTACCAATAATTTGTCATCAACGAGTTCCACATTACGCGGACAGGAATGCAATTAACACGGAGTAACAATATGTCTGCTCATGACAGGGATATGTGGTACTGGTCTGTACAGCTGTTTACTGACAAATGCCATTATTGTGGTCACTGCAACGTCGGTACAACAGTGAATTTGTCATTATGTTCGCCCGTCCCACACGCTGTAATGTTTAAAGTAAACTTGTAGGTAATCTTTACTTTGAGGCATGACGTTTAAAACCACAAACGAACACACCCCTTTGAAAACAATCGCGCTTCCTGCCACAGGAAAATTTAACATAAATTATGACTACACAAATAAGTCGGTAAATCTCGAAACTGTCTGTTTGAATTATAACGCGATGCAGACAACATAAAAGAGAAGTCAAAGTAGTAATGCAAAAGTTCAAATCTTGGCAATGACCAGCAGTGACACTGGCAACAGTTAGGTCCAGACGGCGGCACACCAAGCTTAACACTGCCATCTTCTTAATGTAGTGGAAATAGGAGCGAATTTAGCTAGAAAAATGTAGTCTGGTATGGTGGCTGTACTTTATAATATTTTGACAATCAAAATGTGTGTCAAGTGCCAGCTTCGTGACGCGTCTATTGTAACCGCATAATGTTATTGCTGTATGGCAGCATGCCGCCTGCTATCTGTCTGCACACAGCGCATACAATCTGAATTCTGTTTCAACAGATAAGGAAGTTAGGTAAATCATAGTGCAAATGGTTTATTATATTTGCCAAGGTAACTAGTTTTTCTATGTTATTGATTCCTTTACAACAACTAGCTTATTTTTCCGACTCGACATCACGGCATTGGCAAAGGTGGACGTAATTACATTAACGCAATTAGTTTATTCAGGTCTCGAGGGTAAAGTATGAGTTACTTATTTAGAAGTGGTGTAACTTGTTACGTTTTTAATCATTTAGATCGAAGGGTAGAAGTATGGTATTCATACTTTTTCTATGCATAAGAACAGCATTATTATGTGTATGGCATGTGATGATTACGGTAGTTCCTTGACAGACGGTGCACCTAGGTGCTTTCATCGTCAATCGCCAAATAATCGCTTCATGTCTATAAAAACCATACTGAACTTTTTTGTAGCTAATAACACCGACAGAAGATCGTTTGTCGCACGCTCTCCGCAGTCTCCGCCTACTTAGTTTTTCTACTTCAAACTCTGCCGACGTATATTATTTCTAAAACAAAAAATGCTATCGCTTACAACTTACCATTAGCTTGCAAACATGTCCTTTTTCTCCCATGCGACGTTTTAGTGCTTTGTACTGGTGCCAAGTGTCGGCATATTGCGCCCTAGCCACGCTAGTGATGTGAACTAGTCAGTTTATTTTGGAATTTCCTTTCTGGTTATTATAATCTTTGGTCGTGATTCTTATATCATATCATTCAGTGGAATGTGGCTAAAACAGGAAAACAACAGATTTAAATGTTATGCACATATCAAACGAATGCAAAATAGAGTTAGTCTTAAATTACATTTTAATTAGAATGTTGGTCAGGAGCTCTGTTGTAGTTTTTGAGCTCTGTAGAGTTTGGTCAGTTCAGTCTACCGCCTACAAAAACTTTTTACAGACGTGTATCACTGAAAACTAATAATCAATAATTAAATGGTCAGCAGAGTTAGTCATTATTGGAAAATGAGGTGGGATTATTCTCAAGCAAGTGCTTAAGAATAATCCCACCTCATTTTCCAACCACTGCATTTCCTCAGAAAGGATCTACAGCTTGGCCTCCAATGAAACCAGTAAAACGTCTAGTACTTGATCAGAACAGCACTAGTTCTACCAACCAGCCGTACTCAGCCGTAGAGTGCACTGCCAAATAGCGGGGAGTTCACGGTCGCGTTGCACAACCCCGCCGGATTGATGATGCGGTTAAAGGGCTCTATTTAAAACGCCTTGTTGTGCGCAGGCGCATTCGATTGTACATTTTTGTTGCAAAATCGTACATTAACACAGCAACCTAAGATACCATGGATCATTGGATGTGCTTTTTTGTCAAGTTAACTTGCAGATTTTTTATTACTTCCAACATAATGTTAGCCTCTTAAAACTGAATTCGGATAACGTTTCTGCTGGTCGTTTAGTCTTCTACATACCTAGTGGCACAAAGAGATTAATTTTCATTGCGGTGAAGCTATTTAGCACAAAGCAAATGACCAGTCCGTTCGTTTAAATAATAGGCATGTTTATTTTGTAAATAGGTCGCTGACCTGGCTTCAATTTTAAAATACGAGAGCATATTGCCATGCTGTGCTCATGCAGATCGTATAGAAACAAAACAAATGAAAGCGTATTATAAAGAGCCCTACACGCATTACGTTCTGCAAACTGGATGCGGTGAGGTCATTGTTTCATCGGATGAGCTTGTTTTGTTTGTCCACAGGCTGATTGTTGTCCTGCAACTTGAGAGCGCACCGCTTATTCCATTTCACAACTTGGACGTGGGCCGCAGTGTATAATACAGAACATAGAATGTGAAAGTTACACATTGTTTAGACAGTTTACATAGATGAGATAATATCCCCTTTGAAGACCATCCTTATTAAGCCTACGATGGTGGAGTAGTTCTTATAACATAAAGCCCTTTTCTTCCGAATCTGCCACTCTACGCGAATTTTGCTTTCAGGTTTTCGGCGTGCCTCTGGCATAGGCCTCCTCCAGCTCTCTTCATTGAGCTCTATCCTACGCTACTTTTTTCCAGTATGATACCAACCAAGTCCCAACACTAACACTTCATAGGTAGAGCAAATGATTATTTTCTGAGGAACAATTTTGTTTCTTCTATTCTCCCCCGTGGAATCGCCCATAACGATATTGAATCTGCGTTATGGAATCATTTTGTTATTATCTAGAGATGATAAACGATAAGCTATCTTCTTCGCAGAATTTTATGATTATTGAATGGCACATTCCGTATTCTCTTTGATCACAATTTATGCGACCAAAACATTGCATTTAGATGGTAATATTAAAGGTTAAAAAGTATTGAAATTAACATTTTAAAGTTCAGGTCATAATTTAGGTTGACACAGACAAAAACATTCCACCCTGAACTACCTCAAGTTCTCAACACGTATTAGCAACTTCGTGCAAATATTCCAACGATGCGGTTACGTACCGTGAACCATGTGATGATGGCGTTAAATAGAAACAAAAGAACTCGTATGACTGGTGTGGTTTTAGCTCGTGCCAGGTCAGAACCACTTTACCTATGGACAAGATCTTTCAGTCTTATGGAATTTTGAGGAACAAACATCTGCAGCCTATGACAAATTAAATTAACACAGGCCGTTAAATCGTTGCCGTTAGATATTCGGGCCAGTAATTTGGCATTGTAGGAAACTACTGACACTTTCTACGATTTCTAATGGTCAAATTGCTACATCGACGAACCGACGGATATTGGCATCCTGTATTAAACGTATGCTCTAAAAATCAAATTACATGTAGTTAATGTTTCAACTTTTCTACTATGATTTATTACTTTCATAAAAAAATGAAGTAGGTAAACAAAATGCACTTACACAATTATTACGCGTCGCTTAGCATTAACCCTTATTACACCTACTTTGATGTTGGCTTAGCAAAATTATAGCTACGACAGAGGTTATCTATCTTAAATCCCTTCAGATTTGCATAAACTTTACAATTAAAATTCAGATGTCCCCTCCCATAACGAAGTAAAACAAACCCTTACCCCTTGACAAAGCTTTTAGAGTTTTCCATTTCAATTGTAAACAAGTCCGTGCATAAATTAATCTGGATAATAAAAAAACAAAAGACAACACTGTGAGTGAGCTCGGTGCGGTACCGACGCGCGTCAGGTCACCGACCGGCCTTGCGCTGCGCAGGGCTCCGCTGACCCTCGCGGGTTATTCCACGCGGCCAAGAGTCCCGGTGGACAAGCACTAAGAGGTATCATTTAGAAGGGAACAGAACTTTTCCGAATAATTCATAGTTATATTAGGTTTTAATTCGTCTTTTTTCTTTATTTCGCGCCACATTTGGTGGCCAGGTACCTGCAAAATTCGTCAATATCATCATAGATTGAGTCTTGAGTGGCGGCGCAGCGGCGGTGTCTCTGACCCTCGTATTTTATTTCATGTCGAAGTATCTCGCTAGAGGAGCAAATCTTACCCATACTATAGTACTTAGGTGTACTGATTCAATATCAGGCTTGGCAAATTAACTCTGTCTCAGATAGCCACAATGCAAACAAGATTACCAAGAACACCACCATACGCGCTACAGCCCACGCGTGTGCTTGCCTTGTTAGCGCTACGGATATAATAAAGGACAATGGGCAAAATGGTACCCGGCTCCAATAGATATGTGTCTAGTATCGTTTGAAAGGTCTTACCAAGATGAACAACTTTTACTATGACCACCAGCCTCAGATCTGGTTGTGTACGAAGATATACATACTTTTTTGCAGAATGGTACCCCGCTCCAATAGTTATGTTTGTAGTGTCATTTGAAAGGTCTTACCAAGACGAACAACATTTACTATGGCCACCAGCCTCAGATCTGGTTGCGTTCGAAGATAAAGATACTTTTTGTGTAACCTAAGTATGTATTATACAGTATGAAGGGGGACGCGCTCGGGGCAGGGCACCGACGAGATGGTCGGACGCGGTGAGGAAGACGGTAGGCGGGAGTTTGCATCGTGCGGTCCACACAGCTTATGAACACTATTTGTGGTCGCGATCCTCATCAGTAAGGGACCGAAGAAGAAGAAGTATCATACGTGTCTATCGTATGGTACTTAGGTTATGCGAGGCAGGAAGGGTTTACTGCTCCAGCATCCTTTCTTAACTCTATAATTATTGATGGGGATAATTGTGAAATAAATATTTGTATTTCAAGAAGTACAACCCCCTTATTAATAAAAAGTAACACCTAGGAAGAACCTTGGATTAAAATGACATTTACATACCAAATGACAATTTAAGCCACAGTTGAACTAGGGTGTAACTTTTATTAATAAAGGGGTTACAGTTTTATTACTTCTTAAGGGTTTTATTATGGGTTGCTAAAGCGAATAAACCCACAAGACCCAATAAGTCCACCCACAAGATGGACCGACCACCTCATAAAGGTGGCGGGAAGGCGCTGGATGCAGGCCGCCACCAACCGGCCATTGTGGAAATCATTGAGGGAGGCCTATGTTCAACTGGACGTCCTATGGCTAAAATGATCATGATGATGATGATGAAAGCGAATAAAGGGCTAATAGCTTGGGTAGTTCATCGTAGGTATAATCCTTTCCTTTTCAATGCTTCTTTTAGTTATATTAATAGATTGTAGTCATAATACATACTCGTATACATGGATGATTGTGTTATACTTTCATTATAATACTTAGTGGAATTACTGCTTTCAAAACGTGAATTAGAACTGGCCCCATAGCAGACATTTTCCTACATCTAAAGGCCTTTTAAAATATTATTGGTTAGGGCTATTGGAGCGGGTACCACTTTCCATACATTTGTGCCCATCATCCTTTAGGTACGACACGCACAACAAGGGCAAGGTACCTAGATCACGATTTATAGGTCGTACTTAAGTCCCTGACATAATACCCTTTTTTCTGATTTTTTTTAAGCTTTGCCAAATTGCATACGTGCCTAAAATACTTTCTAAATTGAGATACATACTAACTTCTATTTGTTCCCTATTGTTATAAAAAATAAGGATAAAATAATATAAACATATAAAACAAACGTAAACAGTAGGCAATAAGCCAAGAAAGTTGTGCAAGGTCGCGCACCACGCCACGCCTCATTATTATTGCACAACTTCGCAAGACAAATCGGGATCCACAACGTGCTCGTGCGTCATCAAGCGTAATTTTAACTCGCGGAAGGGCACCATTTAATGGTACGTTTACACGCTTGCCAAGCCTTCGCAAGCGGCAAACAGCTCCAAGCCTCCACAAATCTCGTTTGGCGTTTGAAAGGAGTTTACACGCTTGGGAACGCGTCAGTCTGCAAGATAGATCCAAGCATGGCGGACACCGAACTTGTAACGGCTATTGCATTTGGTTTATCGTACTTTTATTTAAAATGCAAGCAAAGTGAAACAAAAAAAAGAAAAACTCGACGACAACGAAGATGGTGGATGAAAAAGATTCATCGAAATCGTACCAGGTAACTACTATTTTGGTGTAACCATTATCTGTTGTAGTTACGTTATTCCACAATATTTACTGTACCTATATTTTATTTGTTACAGACAATTTATAGAAGAGAAATTTAATGAACTTTTATATGAACCTTCTGGCGAGTTTGATAACTTCTGCCGAATGAGCTATACCGATTTTGAATTTTTACTGCAGAAAATTTCACCAATGATATCCAAGCAAGATACAGACTTCAGAGATGCTATACCGGCCAAATTTCGTCTTGCCATTACGCTACGATTTTTAGCATCTGGTGATTCTTACAAAAGCCTTCACTACATGTTTAAAGTATCTGTCTCTATGATATCAATAACCATTCGTGAAGTTTGCCGATCTCTTAATGAAATTCTAAAGGATCTAGTTAAGGTAAGAATAAAAGAAAAAATTGTTATACATTTGTTTAGGTTTTAATTGATTCATAGGAAACTTTTTTACAGCTTAATTATTTAACTTTATATTTAACCTTAAATAAGAATTATTTTGACGACTCAAAATCTTCGAAAGCATTCAATAAAGCTAAGTTTATAATGTTGGTGTCTCGCGGGGGTGGGTTGAGGATTTGGTCCGATATTATACGAATAGATGACAGGGGTGCTGTTGATGTAGAATATGTAGATGGAGCTGGAGGTATTGGAGTTGGTATATGTTCTGTTGTGTTTGGCACTGAATGAGAGGTTTCTGTGTATGGAGAGGGAAAAAAACTTTGAGTGTTATGTATAGGTTCAGAATAAACGCTATTAACTGATGTTGGCCGACTCTGAATGACTTGAGGAGATGGTGTATGGCGTGAATATGAACCAGCAATTGAGGAAGGTCGAGAATAATATTGAGGGTATGGTGTATGACGCTCATTTGATTTTTGACTGATTCTGTTTATAAACAACCCATCTATTTGGTACATCATAATTTTTCGTTCATCATTTGGCAGTTCACGTAGCTTTATAGCCAATAATTTAGCATATAGATCGCAATCATCTTCTTTGTAAGGAGGTCTATTTTCATTCTGTTTTTGACTTAAAACATTCGTTAATTGACCAAAAGCCACGGCCATTTGCTTTTCAGCCGTTTCAGAATCAGAAGCAAGGCGGCGACGTTTATTAACTGCCTGTATGGATGGTGATCTAGATGGTGGTCTGGATGGTGTGGTAGCCGTACTGGTGCGGTCTCTTATCAGAGGATCATCCTCTGTCTGATCTGTAATTTCTTCTATTTGTTGTGATTGCTGCAAAGAATAATATACAGGGTGTTAGGTAAATGGGTATATGAGCCGACACTAGCCCATGTTAACATATACATATAAATGGTATGGTGAAGTCAGAAAATAGATTTCATCATTTTAATTATTTTAATTTTCATACAAATCTGAATTTTTAAATTTTATTTTGTATGAACATTTAAAAAATTAAAATGATGATATGAAATTTCTGATTTCACCATACCATTTATATGCATATGTTAACATGGGCTAGTGTCGGCTCATATACCCATTTACCTAACACCCTGTATTGTTACTCACACTTCATTTAGTTTCTTTTTTTACAGATGCCCACCACAGCAGAAGGATGGCTTAATATTGAAGAAGGATTCAGGACCAAATTTCCACATTGCATAGGGTCATTGGATGGCAAGCATGTAGTCATTGAAAGCCCAACTCATAGTGGAACAGAATATTTCAATTATAAAAAAACTTTTAGCATTGTCCTTTTGGCGTTAGTGGATAGCAAATACAAATTTGTATTTGCAGACATCGGGAGTCAAGGAAGAATAAGTGACGGTGGCGTGTTTAATAATTGTTTACTATGGAAAAGAATATGTAGGAACGAGATAGATTTTCCACCGCCATGTCCACTTCCAGGATCGAATATTAATATTCCATACGTGTTTTTAGCTGACGGTGCTTTTGCATTGAGTCAACACGTAATGAAGCCCTACCCTGGAAACCATGAAGTAGGCTCACCAAAAAGGCTATTTAACCAAAACTTATCTAAATCCCGAGTTGTAGTTGAAAATACGTTTGGAATTTTAACCTCGGTTTTTAGAATATTCAGACGTCCTATCGATTTAGAACCACAAACTGTGACAGAATTTACGATGACTTGTGTATTACTACATAACTTTTTGAGAACAAGTAAAAGTTCTTCAAATCGATATATTCCTCAGGGTTCGTTAGACGTATATGACAGTAGTGGAAATATGGTTACACCTGGTTCATGGCGCAGAGATAACGACGGATATAATGCATTGCAAACATTACCACAAATACCACGAAGATCTCCGCTGAATGCCAAAGAAGTCAGAGAAGAATTTACTTCATATTTTAATAGGATTGGATAAGTTGATAAAAATGTATAAATAAATTTATAATAAGTAACGGATTTTTTTTATTTAGAATAAATGACTTTTGACTTACAGTTTCGGTGTTTAACCCTTCATTACAAGTATATACTTGCAGTAAGAATGACTCCATGATTTCGTAGGCATACCAAGTGGGATTGTATATTTCATCGGCACCTAAAATAAAAGATATATAATGTAATGTAAATAATGGAATTATAGGAATATAATTTTTATTATTTAAAATGCGTGGAAACACTTTTAAACATATATCTTTTTTGATCACTTACATTAATAGCTCATTTAAATTTAAAAAAAAATTCAAAACGTATCTTCATAAATTAATACGGAAGTGACCAAAAAGAAAATATGATTAAAATATGGGAAATGTTACGGGAATAGGTAATCTAGTGACTAACAGAGAGTTTTTTTAGTATCACAATTATTTTCTCAAACCTTTGAAAACGTCGAAAATTAGAGCGAGACAGTTGCGGAATAATAGAGAAACTAACTTTAATTAAAGTTACACCTTGCTAAGCAGACTATCAAAATAATTATAAAGGTACATCATAGGAACATACCTGCGCCAGAACGCATAGATTCCTGTTTCTTTTTTAAGTGCTTGCGAAAAGTAGTCATCAATATCTCTTTTTTATTTTTTACTTCCTTCACTGGCCTTCCGGTAAGTTGAGCGAGACGAATCCATGCATCTGCTTGTTTCTTCTTATCTTTGTGATTTGCATCTTTCGGATTCCAGATGCAGGATTCCATCTGGTAATGCTCGAGGAAGGAAAGACACTCGTCATTTGACCAGCTACTCATTTTTTATTTTGTCCGTACAAGCGTGTACTCGCCGCGAGATCACAATGCCCACTGAACGTGGACCAACGTGTAAATGCGTCCCAAGCGCTTGCCGCAAACGCCCTTTGATCTGCGTCAAAAAACCGACACTCGACTGGATCGGAAGCAAGCGCCCACAAGCTCACGCAAGCCAAGCCAAACGCCTTCTTTACACGCTTGTGATTGTCGGGGCTTGCCAAGGCTTGGCAAGCGTGTAAACGTACCATGATATTTGAGCTTTTCCACAGTACCGGCCGAACGGCGCTCGCGTATGTTTTGGCGCGTTCCATTAGCCACGGGCCCTGATGAAGTAATAAGCGGGTGCCCACGCGCAGTTTTCGGCGTCGCCCTGTCTGATTATTCGCTCTCTATGCTGGCTCCAATCCATGTTTGTGCGCGGACAAGCGATGTACTGGTCACTGGACTCACGGGCATTGTATTGTTTTAGTACCTGATAAAGTTCAACGAGATAAAGACGAAGAAGGGGATCGAGCTGCTTCAGCACTTAGTGGAATACTACCATGCGCAGACTAACTACTTTCAAGACGGGCTGAAGACGATCGAACATTTCGGCGTCTATGTAGCTGATCTGAGCGTGCAGCTGCAGAAGATCCGACAGCAGCAGGACGACGAAAGGAGGAGGTTATTGGAGCTGCGGAACATGTTGAGGGCAGCCGCACCACAAGATAGAGAGGTAAGATATTTGAATCTTAAAAGCATTAATTAGTGAACTGGCAGTCCAGAGAAATTCGTCCTCCTGGGAATTTTTAAGTCATTTCATAACTCTTTAAAACATTAGGAATATAAATTAAATGTGAACTTGAACTTTTCTTGATTCTATTGTTCTGAAAAATCTAATACATGATACAACGTTTGGCACTGCACCGATGTTCAGTACCTACACGTGTTTACTTTCTTCATTATGCTGACTAACTGATCGACGTGAACAGCTGTCAGCTTGTATTCTGCCAACATGAGAGTTATACTCTAAACGCCAATTTCCAGGTATCATCATCAATAGGCGGCTACTCGCTCCACCAGTTGCAAGGGGACAAACAGCATGGGGTCACCAGGAGCGGCTATCTCCTCAAGAAGTCCGAAGGGAAGGTGCGGCGGGTCTGGCAGAAACGGCGGTGCCGCGTCACAGCTGAAGGATTCCTGGACATATTCCATGCTGACGAGAACAAACCCCCGGCCAGGGTCAACTTGCTCACATGTCAGATAAAAGTCGCTGCTGATGATAAGAGGGCCTTCGATCTAGTCTCATGTGAGTAAAGAATATTATACCAGTAGGCCTAGGATGCGCCTCGCGATAACGGTTATCACGCCATTTTATCGATTTCGTCGATAAAGTATATCACGGAGCGCATCCTAGCCCGGCAGGTGCTATTTTTTTTCTTTCGGTCTTTTTGGTGTTGGTTTGTCCAGTTGAATATCTTCAAAATCTTTTATATCTAACGCAAGATTGTTTGTTTCTACTATCCTCATTGAGTAAACATTTTTTGTTTCATTTTATATTCCAATGATTTGATTGTTTATAAAGCGAATTCTTTCGTTCCAACAGCCATATGAGTTTGATCATACGATTAACAGAAACACATCTGCTAAGCAAATAATGATGACCATCTGGCAAGCCTATTTATTGCTTGAGTACCTAGTTTGGAGATTGCGCTATGTGAATGTGAAAGACGTTTTATTTTACACCACACAAAGCAAGAAAAGAAAGAAAATACACATTAGGGGAGGCCTATGTTCAGCAGTGGACATCCTATGGCTGAAATGATGATGATGACACAATTTAGGCTATTTATTCACTGTATGATGTGTTTTTCCAGACAACCGTACCTACCACTTTCAAGCTGAAGATGAAAACGAGCAGAGAGCGTGGACATCAGTCCTCATCAACTGCAAGGAGGGAGCCCTAATGAGGGCTTTCCACCAGCAGGCTGGCGAGAGCAACGATACGGGTCACTCGCTCCTGGATCTCCAGAGGTCCATCATTAGAGCCGTCAGGTCTATGCCCGGGAATCAAGTCTGTGCTGACTGCGGTTCTACCAACGGTAAGCAAAAAAAGAATGAGACATGTATAGGCTTCTTAAGAGCATTTGACGATTTGCAAATACTAATTTAATTAGTCTAAACAAATAAAGATAATTTTGATTTTGACATCGTCATATTAAAATGCACATAAATACTAGGTAAAAGACGAGCATAATTATGGTCTACACCAGCGAAAAGACAATATGATATGGTATTAGATTATCGTTTTAAAATAAACGAGTGCTCAAGCTCAGAAGCCTGTAATAAAGAAACCGTACTACCAGCAGTGAACTAAATGAAGTTGATGATGTTGATTTATTCTAGAAAAATTAACCACAACCGTTGAACTGTATAAAGTTATCGGCAGGAAAGTACCATGCACAAGATTCTGTTAATAACATCATGATGATGTATTGAACCATGTTAGTTATTTAATTTTAATGATAAATTCTCAGTTACTATCATTATAATTTAAAAATACATTTTTATCAATCGATATTGACATTGCGTTACCGGCTGTCGCTATTCGAAACAGACGACAGGACGTCCTTCCCGTTTAGATAAATGTAACGCATTACAAACATGCATACCAACTGTATGACATCCATTAGTAGTGCTAATGGACATTAACTAAGCGCGGCGTAAACCATCGACTAAACAAGATGTTAACGCTTATACTCAGTGTTATAATTAGGCGTTTGTTTCTTTTTAATTGTGTCTAATAAAATTAGATGAGAATTTAATTGGCTAGATTTATGTAGTAATTAAATTGGGTAGTTGACTCCATAAACAGTACTTCAATCATCATTATAATCTGCCTTAATTTTATATTCGTGCCTAATTTTAGTAGTCAATTCAGTCAATTGACTCGGCGAAATGGTGTAGTCATCAGTCAGCTCAGACTCCCAATCCAAAAAGATTGGTGTTTTTTTGATACTTCGTTAAAAAGTAAGCCAATTTGTCGTTGGTTTCTATTAGCCTATCATATTCTGCTGATTCCACTTTCATTGAGCTGATATGCTAATATACCCTCAATTAATTCCAGACCCCACATGGCTCTCAACGAACTTTGGCGTAATCGTCTGCATAGAATGCTCCGGCAGTCACCGGGAGCTAGGCGTCCACATATCCAGGATACAATCGCTGACGCTGGACCGGCTCAGCACGTCGCAGCTGCTGCTGGCCAGACACATGGGCAACCAGATGTTCAACGAGGTCATGGAGAACACGCTGGATGACAGGGACAAGCTGACGCCTGAGAGCACCATGTAAGTGATAGTCAGGGAGCTAGCGTCCACATATCCAGGATACAGTCGCTGACGCTGGACCGGCTGAGCACGTCGCAGCTGCTGCTGGCCAGACACATGGGCAACCAGATGTTCAACGAGGTCATGGAGAACACGCTGGATGACAGGGACAAGCTGACGCCTGAGAGCACCATGTAAGTGATAGTCAGGGAGCTAGCGTCCACATATCCAGGATACAGTCGCTGACGCTGGACCGGCTGAGCACGTCGCAGCTGCTGCTGGCCAGACACATGGGCAACCAGATGTTCAACGAGGTCATGGAGAACACGCTGGATGACAGGGACAAGCTGACGCCTGAGAGCACCATGTAAGTGATAGTCAGGGAGCTAGCGTCCACATATCCAGGATACAGTCGCTGACGCTGGACCGGCTGAGCACGTCGCAGCTGCTGCTGGCCAGACACATGGGCAACCAGATGTTCAACGAGGTCATGGAGAACACGCTGGATGACAGGGACAAGCTGACGCCCGAGAGCACTATGTAAGTGATAGTCAGGGAGCTGGCGTCCACATATCCAGGATACAGTCGCTGACGCTGGATCGGCTCAGCACGTCGCAGCTGCTGCTGGCCAGACACAATATGGGCAACCAGATGTTCGACGAGGTCATGGAGAACACGCTGGATGACAGGGACAAGCTGACGCCCGAGAGCACCATGTAAGTGATAGTCAGGGAGCTAGCGTCCACATATCCAGGATACAGTCGCTGACGCTGGACCGGCTGAGCACGTCGCAGCTGCTGCTGGCCAGACACATGGGCAACCAGATGTTCAACGAGGTCATGGAGAACACGCTGGATGACAGGGACAAGCTGACGCCCGAGAGCACCATGTAAGTGATAGTCAGGGAGCTAGCGTCCACACATCTAGGATACATTCAGTAAAGGACATAATCTTAAGTTCCAGTGACTGAATTTCTTGCACTGTTTCTTCTGAGCACTGGCCCATTTGTTGTTCTGAAGCAGCAGTAGGGATAAAGTAATACTGGGGTGTGTAAAGGAGCTTTTTATAAGCCTACTGGCAATGTAAATCGCTGAAGGTGTGTGGTCCTTTGACCAACAACCGATTGATAACTGATTACGTCATTATTCTTCAGGGAGGAGCGGCTAAGGTTCATCCGTGAGAAGTACGTGTACCGTGCCTGGGCCGCGCGGACCTGCTGCGACGCCGCCGAGCGCCTGTCTGAAGTGGAACATGCAGTCAACAACGGACACCTACAGAACCTCCTCCAGGCGTACGCTGAGGGCGCTGACCTCGCCGCGCCGCTGCCTTGCTCGGTACGCATGACGTCACAACAGTATACAGTACTTACTAGCTGCTAGTGCAGACACTTTAGTACTAGTAATGAGCCTGTCCGAGGTGGAGCACGCCGTCAACAACGGGCACCTGCAGAACCTCCTCCAGGCGTACGCTGAGGGCGCCGACCTCGCCGCGCCGCTGCCTTGCTCGGTACGTGCGTGACGTCACTAGCAGACACTAGTAGTGAGCCTGTCTGAAGTGGAGCACGCCGTCAACAACGGACACCTGCAGAACCTCCTCCAGGCGTACGCTGAGGGTGCCGACCTCGCCGCGCCGCTGCCTTGCTCGGTACGTGCGTGACGTCATTAGCAGGCACTAGTAGTGAGCTTGTCCAAGGTGGAGCACGCCGTCAACAACGGGCACCTGCAGAACCTCCTCCAGGCGTACGCTGAGGGCGCCGACCTCGCCGCGCCGCTGCCTTGCTCGGTACGTGCGTGACGTCACTAGCAGGCACTAGTAGTGAGCTTGTCCAAGGTGGAGCACGCCGTCAACAACGGGCACCTGCAGAACCTCCTCCAGGCGTACGCTGAGGGCGCCGACCTCGCCGCGCCGCTGCCTTGCTCGGTACGTGCGTGACGTCACTAGCAGACACTAGTAGTGAGCCTGTCTGAAGTGGAGCACGCCGTCAACAACGGACACCTGCAGAACCTCCCTCAGGCGTACGCCGAGGGCGCTGACCTCGCCGCGCCGCTGCCTTGCTCGGTACGTGCGTGACGTCACTAGCAGGCACTAGTAGTGAGCTTGTCCAAGGTGGAGCACGCCGTCAACAACAGGCACCTGCAGAACCTCCTCCAGGCGTACGCTGAGGGCGCCGACCTCGCCGCGCCGCTGCCTTGCTCGGTACGTGCGTGACGTCACTAGCAGACACTAGTAGTGAGCCTGTCTGAAGTGGAGCACGCCGTCAACAACGGACACCTGCAGAACCTCCCTCAGGCGTACGCCGAGGGCGCTGACCTCGCCGCGCCGCTGCCTTGCTCGGTACGTGCGTGACGTCACTAGCAGGCACTAGTAGTGAGCTTGTCCAAGGTGGAGCACGCCGTCAACAACAGGCACCTGCAGAACCTCCTCCAGGCGTACGCTGAGGGCGCCGACCTCGCCGCGCCGCTGCCTTGCTCGGTACGTGCGTGACGTCACTAGCAGACACTAGTAGTGAGCCTGTCTGAAGTGGAGCACGCCGTCAACAACGGACACCTGCAGAACCTCCCTCAGGCGTACGCCGAGGGCGCTGACCTCGCCACGCCGCTGCCTTGCTCGGTACGTGCGTGACGTCATTAGCAGACACTAGTAGTGAGCCTCTCCAAGGTGGAGCAAGCCGTCAATGCAGCGAGTGCACGGTAACAACTGTTACCTGCAAGTTATCCTCCAGGCGTACGCGGAGGGTCCAGCCTCACCACATCGCTGCCTTAACTTGTGACGTCACGGCCAAAACACCAACCATATTAAACAATGACTTATGAATCTCCTCCAGGCGAACGCATAATCCCAATGAAACAATAATAATCTCTCTACGCTCAATAATGTATTGTACTGTTCCTGTATTTTGTGTACAGGAAAAAATCATATTGCATACACTTACACTCAATCTTAGCACATAGTTTAACAGAAGACTGTTTCGTCACAGGCAATTTTTAATCTTACAGGACTGCGGAGAAACTGCTCTCCACCTCGCCATATCGCGGGAGCTTGGCGATGGCTCCTGCCTCCACATAGTCGATTTTCTAGTCCAAAACGGCGGTTCAACGCTCCTCGATAAGACTACGTCCAGTGGCATGACCGCCTTACATCTGTGCGCGGCCACGGACAGAACTGAACCTATGAAGTTGTTGCTCAAAGCTGGGGCCGATAACACGCTCAAGGATGGCAGCGGGAGAACCGCTCTACAAATTGCCAGGCAGATGGGACATCATGCCTGTCAGGAGTTGGTAAGTTATCACTGGTTTTGGGTTTCAATTGTTTGATCAGTTTTTAGTTTTAAATCTGCCTATTAATGCTGCATAACAAAGATCTTTAGTCTCCACTGTAGGCCTGTAGCATGATGATAATTTACTAAAAGCAGATGAAGATTATTGTTTATTTTTTCAGTTGGAGAATGTTGATAAACGAGAGAAGAGTATGTTTGAAAACATAAATATAGACTGGAACCTATCACATGACGATGGTTCAACAGATTTCTCTGACGACGATACTGTTATTGACGAACGGGTAAGCCTTTATTCCTATGTTCTTTATTATGCTTCGCATTGCTTTTAAGACGCAACTTGAAGACCGAAGCTTTATGTATGGGTGAAATCCCTAATGATGAGTCCAGACGTGTTTTGTATATGGAAAAATTGGAAAATGACAAATCAAAGGAGTTTGGTGCCTATCATCATATTAAAATCAGATGCAATAGAGTCGGGAACGGTCTACACACTGTGGTGCGGCATACGTTTAATCCGCACATAATCTTGTCTAGAACAGCAGTGATATTAAGATCTACAGTATTCAAAACTTTGTCCTTGTGTTATTTCCAGCAAAATGGTAGCGTAACTCCAGAGAAGAAGTGCCCCCGATCTCGGCCTCCTTCATACGCTGGAGGCGCTGTAGTCTGCACTGTATCGAGCGTGTTAGGCGCCGGGGGTGGGGGCGAACGCTCCGCGGGGGGTGGGGACTCGCCCGTGCTGCGCTCGCGGTCATCGACCTGCGACTCGCTGCACCACGCCCCGCCCACTCCTACTACGCTGCCGAGGAAGCCTAACGTCTGTAAGTATTAGATGTCGATCTAGGCCTCCGTAATACACTACAGGCGCCGTAGTGTGCACTGTATCGAGCGTGCTAGGCGCCGGGGGCGGGGGCGAACGCTCCGCGGGGGGCGGGGACTCGCCCGTGCTGCGCTCGCGGTCATCGACCTGCGACTCGCTGCACCACGCCCCGCCCACTCCTACTACGCTGCCGAGGAAGCCTAACGTCTGTGAGTATTAGAGGTCGATCTAGGCCTCCGTAGTACACTATAGGCGCTGTAGTGTGTCCCGTATCGAGCGTGTTAGGCGCCGGGGGTGGGGGCGAACGCTCCGCGGGGGGCGGGGGGACTCGCCCGTGCTGCGCTCGCGGTCATCGACCTGCGACTCGCTGCACCATGCCCCGCCCACTCCTACTACGCTGCCAAGGAAGCCTAACGTCTGTGAGTATTAGAGGTCGATCAAGGCCTCCATAGTACACTACAGGCGCCGTAGTGTGCACTGTATCCAGCGTGTTAGGCGCCGGGGGTGGGGGCGAACGCTCCGCGGGGGGCGGGGGGACTCGCCCGTGCTGCGCTCGCGGTCATCGACCTGCGACTCGCTGCACCATGCCCCGCCCACTCCTACTACGCTGCCTAGGAAGCCTAACGTCTGTGAGTATCAGTTAGATATCGATCTAGGTCTCGCTGGAGGCGCTGTAGTCTGCACCGTATCCAGCGTGCTAGGCGCCGGGGGCGGGGGCGAACGCTCCGCGGGGGGCGGGGACTCGCCCGTGCTGCGTTCGAGGTCATCGACCTGCGACTCGCTGCACCATGCCCCGCCCACTCCTACTACATTGCCAAGGAAGCCTAACGTCTGTGAGTATTAGAGGTCGATCAACGCCTCCATAGTACACTACAGGCGCCGTAGTGTGCACTGTATCCAGCGTGTTAGGCGCCGGGGGCGGGGGCGAACGCTCCGCGGGGGGCGGGGACTCGCCCGTGCTGCGCTCGCGGTCATCGACCTGCGACTCGCTGCACCACGCCCCGCCCACTCCTACTACCCTGCCTAGGAAGCCTAACGTCTGTGAGTGTTATTTAGCTGGTGATCTAGGCATCTGTATTACGCTGGAGGCGCCGTTATATGCACGCATCCAGTGTACTGGGGACGCGGGGACTCACCCGTCCTGCGCTCGCGGTCATCGACCTGCGACTCACTGCATCATGCCCCGCCCACTCCTACTACCCTGCCGAGGAAGCCTAACGTCTGTGAGTATTATTTAGCTGGTGATCTAGGCATCTGTTGTACGCTGGAGGCGCCGTTATATGCACGCATCCAGTGTACTAGGGGCGCGGGGAATCTCTTGTGCTGCGCTCGCGGTCATCGACCTGCGACTCGCTGCACCATGCCCCGCCCACTCCTACTACATTGCCAAGGAAGCCTAACGTCTGTGAGTATCAGTTAGATATCGATCTAGGTCTCGCTGGAGGCGCCGTAGTCTGCACTGTATCGAGCGTGCTAGGCGCCGGGGGCGGGGGCGAACGCTCCGCGGGGGGCGGGGATTCGCCCGTGCTGCGCTCGAGGTCATCGACCTGCGACTCGCTGCACCATGCCCCGCCCACTCCTACTACGCTGCCGAGGAAGCCTAACGTCTGTGAGTATCAGTTAGATATCGATCTAGGTCTCGCTGGAGGCGCCGTAGTCTGCACCGTATCGAGCGTGTTAGGCGCCGGGGGCGGGGGCGAACGCTCCGCGGGGGGCGGGGATTCGCCCGTCCTGCGCTCGCGGTCATCGACCTGCGACTCGCTGCACCATGCCCCGCCCACTCCTACTACTCTGCCAAGGAAGCCTAACGTCTGTGAGTGTAATTTAGCTGGTGATCTAAGCATCTGTTGTGTGCTGTGCACCATTTCCAGCGTGCTAGGGACGCGGAGTGTTACGCTCGCGGTCATCGACCTGCGACTCGCTGCACCACGCCCCGCCCACTCCTACTACTCTGCCGAGGAAGCCTAACGTTTGTGAGTATTAGAGGTCGATCTAGGTCTCCATAGTACACTACAGGCGCCGTAGTGTGTACTGTATCCAGCGTGCTAGGCGCCGGGGGCGGGGGTGAGTGGTCGGCGGGGGGCGGGGACTCACCCGTGCTACGCTCGCGGTCATCGACCTGCGACTCGCTGCATCATGCCCCGCCCACTCCTACTACCCTGCCGAGGAAGCCTAACGTCTGTGAGTATTAGTTAGAAATCGATCTAGGTCTCGCTGGAGGCGCTGTAGTCTGCACTGTATCGAGCGTGCTAGGCGCCGGGGGCGGGGGCGAGCGCTCCGCGGGGGGCGGGGACTCGCCCGTGCTACGCTCGCGGTCATCGACCTGCGACTCACTGCACCATGCCCCGCCCACTCCTACTACATTGCCAAGGAAGCCTAACGTCTGTGAGTGTTATTTAGCTGGTGATGTAGGCATCTGTTGTGTGCTGTGCACCGTTTCCAGCGTGCTAGGGACGCGGAAACTCGCTCGTGCTACGCTCGCGGTCATCAACCTGCGACTCACTGTCACTTACTGCACCATGTTCCGCCTACTCCTACTACTTTGCCGAGGAAGCCTAACGTCTGTGAGTGTTATTTAGCTGGTGATCTGTTGTGTACTGAAGGGGCCGTAGTATACAACGTTTCCAGCGTGCTAGGGACGCGGAAACTCACCCGTGCTGCGCTCGCGGTCATCGACCTGCGACTCGCTGCACCATGCCCCGCCCACTCCTACTACGCTGCCTAGGAAGCCTAACGTCTCGCTGCAACATTCGCAAAATCGATCCTGAAACACCTTTGTAGTTAAAGATAACAAATTAGCAATTGAATATTCAAAATGTCTTCTTTGTACTGTTCCAGATAACATTGGAAGTTTAAAGAAGAGGGCAGCGCCCCTCCCTCCCGCCGTGGCCCTATCGCACCCGCCGCCACACCCCCGGTCGACGCCGTCGCCGTCCGCCGACAGCGCACGATCGTTACACGGTAAGCATATAACTAAAAATTCTGTCTGTTTCTTCGAAGGATAGCTCTACCAATCAACAGACGTTATTTTTATGATTTGTCAAAACGATGTTTCTCCATAAAATACACCGATGACGTCACTTTTTTGTAACGTCGATTCACGGAATTACAAGACAGCACAAGCTAAGCAGCAATCTATAGTCTGGTCCGTGAGCACATCGTGAGTGAGTGAGCTCGCACACTCACTGCGGGCGCCCGTCGCACAGTCGCGACAGCAATGTAATTACGCGCGAGCGATAAGGATGGGTAGCTTGGGGTCATTGGACAAAATTCTACGTGCTCACGGACCGGGCTTTGGTTGTGACTTACAGTTTCTTTTTTAAAGATTATTAGTCATTTGTTTTTACACAAATAACTAATACTCCCGTTAGCCCCTCGTACTAAGCTAAATATGCTTGTGTCACGAGTGGGCTCACCACGATAGTCAAGCGGCTGGAACCCAACCCGCGTTCCCCGGATCACGAGTCGGCCAGTCCGACCCCTTCACCGTTCGGCTATCGTGGCTTAGTTTTGAGGTTATTACATATTACTCCTTAAAAATTGTCGCCTCGCATGTCCAAATTCAGCACGACACCACAATGCCGATAATAGACAGTTTGACACCATAACACAATAATTCGAAACCACAACTGTTTTAAAAAGACCCTTTATTCTGGTCTTAAAAACTTAATTCATTTTAAATTACCTGTAAATTACGATTTTTGTTTGCATTGTAATTGAAAAAAGTAGTTTGATTGAGTTGACAAAATAGTGACGTCACTTGCTTGTAGTGCCATACAAAATCTATGGGAGAGTTTCGTTTTGACAGTTTTAAAAAGTACGTCAATTGAGTGGTGGTGTCAACATGTCTATTGCGATACATCTAACCACATTAATTATGCATATTTTTGCCAGTGGTAGGGGTGGGGGGTGCGGTGGTAAAGCACCGGCCGCAGCAGCCGCCGCCGACGCCGCCGCCCGCGACGCTACACAACGGCGCGCACCGCGACGAGCCCACACCGCCGCCTAGGAAGGTAAATACACCATTTTATATCTTAATCTTCGAGCCATAAAGTCGCGTTTTATGTAGCTGCAATAGGTGGGATTTTGCAATAAAACTTATGATCTGATTGGATCTAAATTTTGAGCTAAAACTAGCATCTTATGTACGGGAGATAGGTGTGATTTTGCAACAGAATATTTATGGTCTGAGACGGTGATGACTTATATGGACTATCTCCATAGATAGTTATTTATTTATACCGTATTCATAGTAGCGATGGGCGATTGTTTCAGAAAGAAACAGTTGTTTGTTGAAAAAAGTGAGAAGAATAGCAACGGGAATTTAGCAAAATTACTCGCGTATTTTGTCAGCCGTTACTTACGAACCAAGCTTACGAATGGATATGTTTAGTGATAAAATACATTTTACTCACGTTTATAATATTCATTATTTTATAAATATTGTGGAGAACACATAACTATTATAATGTTTTTCAATATTATTTATTTATTTTATGTAAAATAAGATCTATTTTTACGTATGTATAAGCGATTGTATAAAAGAATGATTTAGGCAAAGGGTTGATAAAACTTCTGACATGTAAATAATATAACGAGTAGTGATTAGCGACTAACATGGAGAACCAAGTACACATCTGTATTTGTTTTTGCTTCAGAAGAAAAATAGATTGCATCTGGAAAAGGCGGTCAAAGCGAAACTGAGAAGGGTAAACAAAGTCTGAGAGCGAAACTAGTGTTACACGCTTACCCTTGTTTGATTTTCGCCCTTTATTAATATTATTTTTGTCTGTCTACTCGATTATTGTGTCAAGAGACTAAATTATAGAAATTTTGTTTCAGCAGTCACTTGCAATAGCTAGTAAATTATTTTTAAAGCAGATAATTCAATCCTTCCAACTTTGAAAATGTCCGTTTATTTTCCTGCTTTATTTATCAATTTTGAATTTACTTTAGTTTTACTATTACACACCTAGAAAAAAAGCTGTATCTAGCAAACATTGGCAATAAAACACCTTTCTGAAACTCTTGACAAACGATCTCTGAGAATTACCATAAACTATGCATAACTTACATCCTTGCATAGCTTATGGTGAGCTAACCCTGATATTGCATGCCTTTCTAACGGCTTCGGCTTCGTTCTGAATTAATGGAGCAATACCTCCGACTCAGCACATCCTATATCCTATATTACTGGTCATAATATATTTCCGTACATTATTACATCGTGACTCAACGCAAGTAATAGAATATGCTAAAGATTATCATTATTAAAATGATTCATTATTTTGTTCTAACAAGGGTGATTTGTTTGAAGTTTATTGATATAATATTTTGCATGAAAGATTTTTAATTGTTCTATATTTTTTTATGATTATTGTAATAGTTTCTGAATCTAATTTTTTAATTTAACGCAATTTTTAGTAGGATACACACTCTATTTTCAATAAAACTGTACACTTTTTCAAGTAACTTTTTATGAAGTTTAGACAAGTGATAATATTATAACACCGAAATTGCGATCGCACACACTAGGCATGTACTCTACAAGACAAATCGGCATGTCTAAGCAAATAGAGCTTCTATCCAACGCTGAATAGTTATAGTTCCCTCAGCTTAATAGAAGTCTTCACTATAGATTTTGAACTTAATTATTAAGTACCTAAAGTAACATGTGCAATGAAATGTTCTAGGAGTGTTCTAGTCAAGATTCGTCGCTGGAGTTGTGCGACATGTCGGATTCGTGCTTGGAAGACAGTCGACTGCAGTCGGCGCTGTCGTGCGATAGCTCGCGATCGCGCGACCGGTCGCGCCGCAGCGATTGTCGGTCGCTAGACGTATCGGACACTTCGAGCGTGCATTCGCGGTCGCCATCTGCTTCTATAACTATGGTAAGGCGAGAGTGAATAGGCACTTACAGGGCAGATATTATGTACCATCCTAGACTGCATCTCACTTAACACCAGGTGCGATTGTGTTCAAATACCTGCCTTGTCTTGCATAAAAAAAATATGTTATGAAAGGGACGTCAGTATGTCCCTGCAACCAAACTCAGATCATTTGACCAATTTTTCTTTGAGTCAGTAGGGATAAGAACGAAATATCTGCTGAATGTTAAAAAATCAAACAAACTTAGTAGCTCACTTCTTCATTTTAGCCACAAGAGACATCTACTGAATATTGGCCTGCCTTAATGATTTCCAGATCGGCCGTTTTAAAAAAAGATACCACACAAATAAGCACTCCCTTTCAACTCACATCTCACTGCACTGCAAAGGAGGTCCCTATTTTATAGTCATTATTTCTTGAACCTTTCAGATGGGCGGAGTTAGGCGGTGTCGCGCTCTATACGACTGCTCAGCTGACAACGAGGACGAGCTATCGTTCCGCGAGGGTGAAGTAATAGTGGTCATCAACGAGCGCACAGAAGATGACAACTGGATGGAGGGCCAAGTCGAAGGCACAGCTCGTCGCGGAATGTTCCCTGTCTCTTTCGTACACATGCTCCCGGACTAAATGGTGACCACACGTCAATATTAAGCGTCAATAAAACTGACCGGCATGCGATCGAACGAAGCGAAGTCTCCATACGAGAGTATTTATCCTTAGCAACGTAGGAGTTCTGTAAACGCTGGCTGGTACAGCTTGATATGTTAACAAGGCAAAAAAATTCAGCTCACTTATGTCACTTGATCGGGACCGAGTTGACGTTATACCTATCACTCCTGTGTTAGAGTGAATGCATGTGTTTATGACGTTGGACTGCAAATCTCAGAACACTCCCGACGTTGCATAGCCCAGGTGGCAAAAATCCTCTATACTCTCATTAAGTACTAAAATCATTAAAAAAAAAGGCGTATTATGTACAGATACTGTATTTAAACGCTTAATGCGTAATCTGAGTGGTGATCAGAGGTCAATATGCAACCAAATTGTGGTACTTTGTATGTACCAGTGTTCAATCAATATTCAGTCACTACAGAACAAAGTAAGAGCATTATTGATAGTCTTGTTTGAATTTAAACATTTATCTCACAATGCTGTTCGTAGTACTACTTCTTAATAAGGATAAGAGTTAGAAATTGTTTGTAAGCCTGAACTGATTGTAACAGTGTCATTAGTACTGAGTTACAAATGCCTGTAAATTGGGAAATATGATGAAATTAGTAACTTATGCTGAAATATTTCACGGGATTGAATTACACTAGACATGGTTGATTCTGTGTTCAATATTGCATCAATCTCAATATAGTTTCTGGAGAAGGATGGAGAACTTGTCATGTTTACTCTATTCTTTTGGCCTAAAGCTTTCGGCTTTCTTTCGAGTGGCCATGAGCTTATTTATAATAGTGTTTTTATAATTGAGTGTTGATTACATATACAGAAGCTTTGCTGTGCAATTGGTTTATAATCTATGGTCAGTTGTTTAATACTGTAATATTTGAAAAGGACCACACCCACTAGAAAACCTGTTATCAAACGCAACACACGTTGTTGCTATTTAAAACTGTTATATAAAGTTATTCAAACTTGCTAAATATCTTACAGAGCACTTATCATTAGGCCTTACATTATTCATAGCGATAAAAGTTAAAATGAAACAGTGTATAATTGTTTTTATACAACAATTTTAATACTCATAAAATTTTCCATTCCAATTTAAATAATATAACGTATACAGTGTTTGGCATTTCGGAATATAAATTAGAACTATTGTTAAAACTAAACAAAATAGTGGGGAAGTGTTGAATTTTAGTATGCAGGCTGCAAGTTATTATGACACCAATATTGTAAAATTGTGCCAGTAGCTAGTCCGTCCTGTCGCGGATTTTTACTTGTATTTTGAACGTTTTATTACATTTCTTAGAAATGCTTTTTAGAGATTTGCTCATTGTTTTCAAAATTCGTAAAAAATATTGATCTTAGAAAAAAAAAGGAAAAAAAATATATAAAAAGCATGAATGTGTAGTATGTAAAGTAAGGTCTTTTTAACGCTGTACTCTATCCAAAGCTCTTTTAATTATATTTTAATTTTCATTTGTTATTTTAATTCAGCATTCTCAGAGAACCTTTTGAGACCGTCAATATTATGTAAATGTAATTATTACGACAGGTTTTTATTTTAAGAAAATTAAACTTCTCTAATTAAGCATAGTAATTGTAACCTTGTCTAACTGATCTCTAATTCAAGTCTAATTGGACGTTAATTGTAAAATATAAAATTTAGAAATGTCCTGTTTTAAGATGAGAGCGTGATTTGGATTGTTGAGACGAATATCGTCTATGTAAAGAAGAATTAATCATTGTTAGGGATGTATTGTGAGAATGTCTGTAAAATAAGTATTAGTGTTAACTCGGATTTTTGTATACAGCGAACATGAAAACTGCTCATATAAATTCAAATTCGTCTGTGTATTAATAAATTAATGCTCGCTGTATCCAAGAATACCCGAAAAGTAGTCGTATCTTTCAAATAAAATTCAAGTCAATATTGCAAAACATTTAACATCCATAATGTAAATAATTATAAATTAAAATCACTATAACGTTCAACAATATTATTATAAAATAATCATTAAAATAATCATAATATTGAAAACAATGTAGGTGTCACATCAGCAGAAATATGTGTAGGATGTGTTAATGTTTTGCATATTATTGATTAACCTAATTATATTAAGAGTAAGTATAAAATGTTCTCGACAAATAAAAAGTATTAAAATATTCACAAGGAGAGTTGCCATAAACATTGACGTAGGCATGTCTATGGATAGGCCAGATAGCGATTTGCCAAAAAGTATTGTGATCAGTAGTAAAAGAAAAGATATATCAGCGACAAACTCTCGGACCAGTGGCTGTTTGTTGTCTAGTTTGTTCTCGTAGTTGATATTGAGGTGTCTTAGATTGTTGGTGCATGCTGTCTATAGAGTTTATATTCTCAAAGGGAGCCATGGTCCAGCTTTTAGTCAAATGGAATTGTAAAAAACGTTCTTATTCATCAAATTAAATACTGCCTGTATTTTATCTTCAACTGGCAACTTGACTTGTTTCGTTCCTAGTTCCTTCGTCTTGGACCAAAGAGTTTATATTACTGCAACGGAATTAGACGGAAACCAGCGTGACCTATGGCCCCCTTTGTGATGCAGAAACTTTGAATCTTGTTATTACATGATAAATTTTAACATTTTCCATGTTTAATAGACAAACTACCAATAACGTATGCAATACTTGTAGTGATAGCAATAGTGTTCCTTCTTATGGAATTATCGAACAATAATTTAGTGATGATGATTATACCATATGTATAAATGTGTATCGTTATATCCAACAGATATGTAGCCCTCATTCAGCTAATCTTCACATTCCCAACCGTATAATTAAGTTGTATGTATATTGAGTTGGATAAAGGTCCCATTATATTTATAGGCTGTTACAATTACATTTTAATCCATTAAGAAGTTACCTGTATACTGCGCCCGTTGCCATACATTAGTGTTAGTCGCTAATATTTAATATTGCTCACACTTATCTGCAACAAATGTTTCAACTATCTATTTGCAATTTCAGTGTACCTCTTACTAAATATCCTCACCTACAAGCAAATGGTTATAATTCGTTGAAGTAAATCCGTAAATAACAAAATAGCACGATAAATGCAGTTATTCTGTTTCCACTATTGCCATGCATGAACTTGCGTGTAACGTTGCGACACAGCTATGTAAATATGAATAAATATTTTATTAATATGCGTATATAGATAGATATGTAGGAAAAACCTTAATTTATTATTATTTTGAGGATGATTTGTACCAGAAAAGTGACTAAAATTATCAGATTTAATCACTTTTCTGGTGCATACTATATTTATTATTTAATATATTGTGAAAATCTAATTGTGATGAGATATTTTAATGCCATTTTAGCCTGTCAGTATGTTACTTATTAAAAGTTGTGTAACCAAATGATGCTAATAGAGTGTAAGATGTTTTACTATTCTTTATGAAGTTGTAGTTGAAATAGTCTTTTCTATTGTGTATTGTATGTGAACGGAAATCTGTATGAATTTATTAATACATCACTTTGATGTTACTTTTGAATTTTATTTATTCCTACCAATAAAATAAAATAAAAAAACATCTTTTAGGAAATGCAATCCATTGATAAATAATCGCATTGTGTTTTACTGCCTATATATGGTAAGGTATTTGCCACCACCAATGAATTGACGTATAAAATACTTTACGAAACTCCCATAGATTTAGTATGGCAATACTAGCCAGTGACATCACTATTTTGTCACTAAACTACAATGCAACCAAAAATCTTAATTTACAGGTAATTTAAATTTAATTAAGTTTTTAAGACCAGAATGAAGTGCTTCTTTAAAAAAGTTGTGCTTTAGTCTAAAGGCTTTAGAATATATTGGGGAGTGGCATGGAATCTGTCCTTGTTAAAATAAGAGAAAGAGTGAATTTGCCACAGATATGGATTTTGCGTTTTTTGGAACTCTTTTTTTAGGAGGAGGTAGACTGTATTGCCAACTCATAAAGCTTAAAATTGCATAGAACTAAATATCACTTCGACTGAACCATGGCAGGCCTGGCTCACTCCGCGCGGTACATCCGATAATTACCTACAGCGAAGCGCCCCGCCGGCGGGTATTATATCAGTCGAGTGTCACGCGCGTGCCTGTCAGGACGCTGCAGCGTGAGTTGTAGTACCTAATTCTACGATCGAAGTATTATTTAAAAATGGACATAAAGAGAAAGAAATATTGTGCGGCGTTCGGGTGTTTAAATTCGAAAAGAAATCTACCGGATTTTATTTATCTTTTTTTTCGCTTCCCAAAGATGCTGAAAGGTATGTTGGCCATGTAGGTAATCAATAATTCTTAGGATAGTATAGGAACCTGACCTACCATGACTACTGCTCAGAATGCGTTCGTTCGTTTCAGCCAAATGATGTCCACTGCTGGACAAAGGCCTCTCCCATGGTTTTCCATAATGAATGCGTTACACTACATACGTACATACGTAAGTATACATACGTACGTAAACCTACATACGTACCTCATGACATATAAGTAGATTAATTATTTTTTCACTAGACAGCAACCCTAACAGCGTAAGAAGAGTTCAGAGGCACGCGATAGAAAGAGACAAAACTTGTAGGTGAATAAAATTGTAGGTACGTAGTGCTGTGCGAGCTGAATTCCACTTTATCGCGTCGTAGCAAGACTCGCATTTATTTAAATCGTCTTGCGGAGTAATCCTTCTGTACCTGTACTATTACTTATTCTGTGACCATGGCCATGGGGCGCTCGTGTCTTTTACCGTATGGGGAATTTTTATAATAGACCGTATTGCAAGTAGACAAGGTTTAAAATTACACGTAGGACTTCCGACTGACAAGACAACCGCTGTCAATGTCAAAACGAACAGCTGATTGAAACAAAAACACTCGTTCGTCAACCATGGTTCATTTCATTTTTGATTACATCGTCGTTGTGTCGTTGTGTTTTGTGTCGTGTAGTGTTATTGACTGTGTTACAAAATTTTGAAGTGTTTTGTTAGATGTGGAACTAATTATAAGGGCGCCATTAGGTAGAAAACATTGAAGATTCTTCACGTAGCTAGATACGCACTTTCCACTTTATTTTTATCTTAAACTCAGGTCATATTATCTATGAGTGATAAGAGTTTTGATAACTTCAATTAGTATAGTTTTGAATTAAAATAAAACAAACTGGTAGAAGTGAAACCTATTCCGCACTTCGTACATTGATCATGGCCTCACGTAAAAGAGTTTTCGACTTGCTTCGGACGATCGACAGAGTTTCGTAAGTAAAAACTTTACAATACTAACATTTCGGTAATATTTCTATCTATTCTATTTCTAAGGATGCTCATAATTTCAAGCCAAATTAGGTTTAGGTATACTTACTCAATTTTTTTATGACTCGCGTGGTAATTTTCCCTTGATTAGCATGGTAGTAAATACCACGCACGAGTGCCATCCAAAAAGCCGCCAAGTTTTGTAATTTGGCGCTAATCATAAAAAAATTAAGATGAAAAATTACACACTGCTACTGCTGCTTTCTACAGAAATAGGCATTTGCAGTTTACGGATTTTAAAAACTTTGTAATTTCAGGTGTCAATGTCCTGCCCATGGATTCAGAGGAAATTTCCAAGTATCATATGAAACACCAGTTTTAGATTATGCGTTTGAGGTGAGTTTATATTTAAAAAATAATATTGTTAAATTAATATTGAATAATAATAATGAAATAAGGTCAAAATTGCAGTAATTTTTAACATGAGATCTCTTTTAATTACAGATCAAAAGCTCCACCGTCAGGTACGGGATAGGAGTTACCCGGGAAGTGGGTCAGGACCTGGTCAACTTTGGTGTCAAAAATGTTTGTGTGATGACTGACTCTAATCTCGTGTCACTGAAGCCCGTCAAAGAAGTTTTAAATTCCCTTACGAAGAATGGTGTCAACTATAAAGTGTACGACAAAGTACGAGTTGAACCTACTGATACTAGGTGCGTATAAAACTTTACATCTAATCTAGACTTGACAAGATTACTAGTACTTATATCATAGATTAACATTTATCTCTCGATGGGGGGCCGCATAAGTTTTAAGTTTGTGGTAAAAAAAAAAACCATGTGGTATCATATCGCAATTTACAAATTTAATTAATCGCTCCTGAGAATGCCATGTAGCAATCACAAGTTTTCCTAAGCCATGTTCCAGCAGTTTGCTGTTGTATCCTTGTATCAAGTTGTTTTGTTAGCCATTAAAATGTTTAGGTACTTCTTAATCTTGCCAAGCACTGATAAGATATTTTAAAGTTCATAGTGTCAGTCTTTTCATGAGGCAGATTAAGATGTTGATAATATTGTTTGAAGTCGAGGTTGTATAATATTACGTAAGTTATAAACAATTTATAATATTGTAATTTTATCAACGATTATTATCTAATAAAGAAATGAACTTGAATAGACCTGAGTACAAAATCTCGGGGTCCCGAGTAAGCTAATGGTGGTTTTAGGAGAGAGGCAAAGAACACCTTAGATTTATAGGATATATGTATAAGAAGTGATGTAGACCTAATTCATAGTCCACAAACAGAAATGAGGAGATCCGTAGGAGAACCAGAGTGACTGACATAGCCCGCAGAATCGCTAAAATCAAGTAGCAGTGGGCGGGGCACATAGCTTGTAGAGCTGATGGCCGCTGGATCGGTCTTCGTGGAAATCCTTGGGAGAGGCCTTTGTCCAGCAGTCGACGTCTTTCGGCTGAAACGAACAGGCTTAATTCAAATATTTTGCAGAATCAGCGTCTTCCATTCTACATAACTGTTTTTTTTAGTTTTAAAGATGCCGTGGATTTCGCGAAGAAGGGCAAATTCGACAGTTTCGTGGCGATAGGCGGGGGCTCCGTTATGGACACTTGCAAAGCCGCCAATCTCTACTACAGCGACCCCGAAGCAGATTTCTTGGACTACGTGAACGCGCCCATTGGGAAAGGGAAACCAGTCAACGTTAGGCTCCAGCCGATGATAGCAAGTAAGTAATGAATGACTACTATGCGATTTGAGCGGAGTTTATGCCAGATGGGATAAGTAAGGTTTCAAAAAGTTAAGTTTAAAAAAAAATGGCTTACGAGAAGTTAGATTTTCGAAAAGTTAGGATGTCAAATATGTTTATAAAGATAGGTTTTCGTTTACGTTAATAAGGTTTTAAAAACTAGGTTTTCTAGAAGCTCCGTTTTCAGATAGTTGGGTTTTCGAAGTTAAGATTTGGGACAAGTAAATGTTACATAAAATTCATATCTTTAATATTGTTTTCAGTACCAACCACAAGTGGAACGGGCAGCGAAACGACCGGCACCTGTATATTCGACTTCGAAGAGATACACACCAAGACTGGCATCTCCCACAGTGCTTTACGGCCTATACTGGCCATTATAGACCCTCTGCACTCCATGACTATGCCCGAAAAAGTCGCCAACTACTCTGGCTTTGACGTATTCTGCCATGCCTTGGAGAGCTTAACGGCGATACCGTACAATGAAAGGGGTCCCGCACCATCCAATCCTGCGTTGAGGCCTACTTACCAGGGCAGCAATCCCATTTCAGACGTGTGGGCCAGGTTCTGCTTACAGGTTTGTTTTTAAATATTTTTTTAAGGATAGTCCCGCTAACTCCTCGTGGTAAGCTAAATATGCTTATGTTACGAGTGATGACGTGTTCTTACAAACACATCCCTCGCTACGCATCCTCGCACATCTCTGGTGGAAACGCAGCCTTACTATAGTCAAGTCGAACGGCATCGAACCCGCGTTTCTCGGATAACGAGTCGGCCAGTCCGTTCGGCTATCGTCCCTTCAATTGACATACAGTGAGACCGTGGCAAGGCTGTCCCTTTTTGACGTTTCGGTATTGTTTGATGTCTAATTAATATTCTGAAGGTGAATTGAGAAAGCGCGTGAAACGTACGTAATGGGTTTACCACCAAAGAAGTAACTTACGTATACATAAAAGTTTAATGGCCTAGACTAGCTGTTCAGAATATTTATATGTAGTTATAGTATCGATGTGCATTTAAACAATTTTTAGTTAATCCATCTTATTACGGAAACAAAATAACGATAAGCTCTATGATTTTTTCAAACAGGGTCAATACTTTCTTTGTGCAATGAAATTATACCTAAATTTAATTCCGTACGCTTATTTTAACTGAAAACTCATTTAGTTTTTTTAAGTAACTAATTAACTCTTTAGCACTTATCTGCAAAGACATTAGTTAGCAGTTGTAGACTTTAAAATCCTTATCAGTTGTAACCGCCCCGCATTATGTGGTAAACAACAGACTT
This sequence comes from Ostrinia nubilalis, assembly GCF_963855985.1. Taxonomy (NCBI): domain Eukaryota; kingdom Metazoa; phylum Arthropoda; class Insecta; order Lepidoptera; family Crambidae; genus Ostrinia; species Ostrinia nubilalis. The sequence goes on along the minus strand of NC_087088.1, from coordinate 6,126,983 downwards.
CATCGTGATATCATGTTTGCGAAGTTAAGCCTTTAGTTTGGCGAATGCCTGCTGAGCCCTATAATCCTTAGAACATAGATCACCCTGTGCGATCGACACCGAATAATCACACCACCACTTACTAAAAGTCTGATAGCCCACACGGAACATAACTCAGAAAATAATAAGTACATAAAGCTGGCCCCACACATTGGCTCCGACGTTGGTCCCAACGCCAATCGATGTCTATTGATACCACCAACGTTGGGACAAACGTTAGGTGTTGGCCGAGGAGTGACGTTTGGGTCAAACTGGCATAATAGCAAACGTCTGGATGCCTCACAAAATTCACTGACCAACACTGGTTATAGATGACCCACGCTGAACTGTCCCACCAAACTCAATGACAGGGGGGCGCTACCATCGTTCAACTATATGGTTTCCAACATGGAAAAAATCGGAACCAGCGATCCGGTATTGACGGTGGCGCCCCACTGTCAATGTCATGCATAGGACAGTTCAGTATTTTGGAACTATATGTATTTTGACGTCAACATGTGGCGCTTTTGCAAGTCTTATCTGTGGTCTTATTTAAAAATAACATCGATTATGTTTTTTCAAATAGGTCATCCAAAAGTACTTCAGCCAGTCTGTATACAATGCTGATGACTTGGACGCACGCTCGTTCATGCATCTGGCAGCGACCATGGCAGGCGTGGGCATCGGTAACGCCGGCGTGCATCTGTGCCATGGGCTCGCGTATCCCATCGCTGGGAACGCTAAGACATTTGTGCCTAAGGACTACGGGTATGTACCATTGAGGCATCAAGCCACATTTTTCAGTATTTTATTTTCCGAAGGGGAATAGTTATGCCAATCGGGATTCGAACCCGTGAATTCAAAGATATTATTCAGTACTTAGGCCCTTTTTAGGGCGCTTACCCAGGCCCCAAATATTGCTTGCCTTACCACCACTTCAGACTTGAAAATACACCTTCTTACCACGTGACTTGAACATAGATAAATATTATTTACCACAAGTAGGTTTCATTTATCCCTTTGTTAAGAAATAATATTATAATCTGCATTTAAACTTTCGTGTCCTAACTACTACTTCTAGTTTAGTTACGCGGACTTACGCGACAAAAGTCTTATCCTTTTCCAAGGTACATTTTGTCCAACTGGTTCTGTGGCTTAGGAGACAACAGACAGTCTAACAGAAAATATAACAGTAGCTGTTCTTGCATTTACGAGTATAATACTTACTAAAGTTTTAATTCCTTTCAGAAAGGATCCGATGATACCCCACGGGCTATCGGTCGTGATGACTGCCCCCGCTGTCTTCCGCTTCACCGCCGCTAGCGATCCAGAGAAGCATCTAGAAGCAGCCAACCTGCTTGGTGCCGACATCACTGGTAAAAAGAAAGCCGACGCCGGCGCTGTACTGGCTGATACCATACTCAAGTACATGCAAAAGATGAAGATCGAGAACGGACTGGCTGAATTGGGATACACGAAGGAAGACATCCCTAGTCTAGTCAAAGGAGCACTGCCACAGGTTTGTTGCAACTTTTATTAAAATTAAATTTCGAAAAAGAGAATGTCCCAGCTGATTCTTAAGGATCTTGACCTGCATGTAGGGTTGCCAGGTCCACAAACACAAAAGCCGGACTCGGTGCTTAATTTGGCCGGACAGTCGGTAGACAGTACATCTTATCTTCGAATCGGTGAATCGGTAGCCTAACATCCTGATACGCGCTTGTGTGTTCGATATTATTTATGACTGGCGCAGCACTTTCGACTGAAGCAGCAGCCACTTTTAAAAAGCCTAACAGAAGCGGGACAGGCCGGACAAGAGAATATTTGGCCGGACAAGTCCGTATAAAGCCAATCATGTCACCTGGCAACCCTACCTGCATCTCACCTAATGCAAAATGATCATCAGGCCGAAGGTGTCTTCACCTAATTAATTTATTTATTTAAGTTATATTAAATCTTACGATACCATTCAAATAAGGTACAAAAGTTAAACTTAATACCATAAGGCATTCTTTCTACTAAATAATTTTACTTTTTCTCATCGAAAAGAAACAAAACAATAATATTGTTGTTCAAATGTTCCAGTTTGACAAGGTTTGGCGAACAATCTACAAGTATAATCATGTAAAAGAAAAAGGATCAAAATCAGTTAAACAAGTCAAGTTATCGACAGAAATGGCATAATAAAAAAATATTTATTCTTTTTATCGCTAAAAATAACACAATGCTGTTTTTACGTCCTTGTATAACATTGTGTTATGCTTGTTTGATTATGCATACAAGATTTGTGCATTTTATTAATACCTACAATCATTGAGTAATTTCATTAATTCTTTGATTATGTAAGTGTGGCACTAAAAGCACTAACGTGTTAACATCCTACCGAATACAAAAAGGTGCGAAGGTGCCGCTTGTTCCCAACGAGTCACACATCCAAAGGAGTAACACTGTTAAACGCGGGAAAAAAACCCATCCAATCACACCCTTACTGTTACTCGTTAACCTGTATTTTCTTATTGTAACCTTTAGATTACTTAAATAATTTGATTTTAATGTATTTTGTAGGTACATTGTTTCTTTATAATGAAATCTCTCACATCCTGATATTAAAGGTACTTAATGTCAGTGGCGGCGGGCGGGCGTTAACCCCCACCCCCCGTCATAAGTCCTAAGGCACCCCCTGTACCTGGTACCCCCCAGGATTTTGGGGTTACCTACCGATGCGAAGATTGAAAGATAATCACCCCCCCCCCCCCCCCCCTTCCCCCCGTATCATGACATAGACCGCAGTCTTGCCATGCAGATGCGCCAGTGAGTACTAATCTGTGAGACTTGTGTCACCCCCTGATGCTTGGCACCCGGGGCGGACCGGCGGCAGTGTGACTGGATAGGAATTTTTTCCCAACGAGTTACAGTGTTACTTTTTTTGGTGCGACTCGTTGGGAACAAGCGCAAATTAGCACATAGGTATTTAAAATTAATAAGTTGTCTGTGTCTAGCATGATTATGTTTCCACGATGCATGAACTGTCGTCTCTTTTATTCCAGCAAAGGCTGTTGCAGCTGACTCCTCTCCCGCAGTCCGAAGAAGACTTATCTACCATTTTGGAAGAATCCTTGACTGTTTATTAATTTTAATAGGTGTACAATGTTCTTGTATATTTTTTACACATTTACTCTGTGTATAGGTATTGGTATTAAGAATAATGTATGGCTCAATGTAGTGAAAGATGTTGACATTTTAACTTGTAATAAAATTGTTATATTTTTAGTGACAGTTTTATTTAAAAAACACCATGAATACTTTCCAATTTAAATAATCCATCGACATTATTATTACAGTAGATAATTTTGGTTATAGGCGGTTAATTAAAACGACAATTTAGATGTTTAATTTTTAAAATTTTAAGTACATAAAATAAACCTATCAACTAATTTGTATAATATATAATATGTATATCTTAAATTAATTTGTTGTAATTTGACTTCATTTTGTTACTTTATAATCAAGACGCGCTAGATACAAAACATTGGTCGTAGTTGTTCGAAATGGTTCGTTAGAAGGCACTGTACTATGAAATGGGTTCAGTATCGTGACTAGCGCTGTCTAGTATCACTTACTGCTTGTGTAGGAGCGTGGGCCTACAGTTTGTGCGCGACTCACACCGCCTCGGGGACGATGTTGTTGTGGTGGAAGGGACTGCTCTCGTAGGACATGTTCGAGGCCACGGTGACGGCGGGCAGCGGCTGGTAGCGGCTGAGCTTGGGCGTGGCGGGGCCCGTCAGGTCCTCCGACAGCTGCTGGTACACCAGCCCGCAGTCCTTCTTCGTGCGGCCCGGGTGGCTCATGGCGGCGATTATGGCACTGTTGTATCTCACTTGCTTGCTCTTCCTGCTGCACACCACCATCACCACCTTGGCGATCACGATCAGCAGCAGCAGCGCGCCCAGCACGGCGATCAGGATCGGCCACAAGTAGTCGTAGTGGCCGTGCTCCTCCTCCACCGAGGCGCCGACGTACACCTCGCGCTCTAAGTCGTCGTAGTTGCTGTCGTTCTCGAGCAGGTTTATGGCCATCTTGACACCGATTTCCTTGTCAGAAGACTCGGTTGGAGGCGGCTGTTTTCTGGTCGTCGTCTCGAGGAGTTTGACTTTCAGGTCGACGTCATCGTCACCGTCGTCGTAGTCCTCGGACGCGTCGTCGTCGTCCTCCTCCTCGTCATCCTCGTCCTCGTCGTCGCCCTCGTCATCTGCGTCGTCAACATCGTTGGCTACTGGGTCATCTATCTTTGATGCGACCTTACCGTCGTCACCGTACACTTTAGTGTCGGCAACCTTGCCATCGTCCAGCGTGTTTTTCAAATCAAAGTTGCCCTCGCGGTCCTCATCGATTCTCTCCCAAATCTCCTCATCGGAGACGGCGGGCAGGGGCTCCACCGGGTGCACTGTGGCTTTGCCGCACGTTTTGAGAGTGAGGAACTCCCAGCTGTAAGGCTCATCGTCCTCTTTCGCGTCTGTCGCCAAGTTGGCGATGCGCGCGGTGTTGGAGTCTGGTGACACCAAACGTTTGCTCAACCAGGTCATGAGGTTTTCAAATTCGCGGTTACATACTAACGGGTTGTTGCTGATATCAAGAGACCTGAGACGGTTCAACGTATCGAGCTGATTCTGTTTGATTTCAGTGATGTGGTTCTGGGACGCGTTCAAGAACGTCAAGTTGCTAAGTAGCGTCTCAGGGTGATTCTTGTTAGTTTTCCATAATGATGTTAATTCGGTGTTACTTATATCGAGCCAGGTCAGCAGTGGTGTATGAATAAACACTTCCGCAGATAAGACCTTCAGTGGATTACCTCGCAAGTACAGTTTACCGAGTTCATTATTCTTCTCGAACACTTTGATATCCAAAGTCGTTAGCATGTTGTCGGCGAGGTTGACTTCCACCAGCTTGGGGCAGACAGAGAATACTTTGTTGTTCAAGGACTTGATGTTATTTCCAGAAAGATTGATCACAGAGAGTGCAGTGAATGTCTTCAGTGAGTCATCATAAACTTCTTCAAGACCGCAGTTTGATGCGTCGAACAAGTAAATGTTGAACTGCTCAGCTGAGCAGTTGAATCCTTCAACGGGCAAATGTCTTAGCAGCGGGTTGTTGGAAATTTTGAAAATGTCTAATTCTATGTTTTCTTTGATAAGAATACTGGAGATGAAAGTAAGGTTATTGTAAGAGAGATCAAGGTAGTTCAGCTCGATAAGTTTGTGGAAAGCCTGGTTGTGTATTTTCTCCATATTGTTTCCGCTCAGGTTGAGGTTGGCGATGAATTTCATGCCGTTGAACATTGAAGGTCCTACGAATTTGATGTTAGTTTGACCAGCGTTAAGAGTAAGCAAGTCTGAGATATTCAATCCGTAAACGGATTCAATCGGATTTCTTTGGATGTGGAGCGTAGCGAGCTCGTTGTTTTCTGAGAAAATATCGTCGGGCAGCGATTTAATGTTATTGTCGCTTAAGTCAAGCTCTTCCAGATCCAACAGCTTCTTGAACGTGTCAGGATCCATATCGCTCAAGTTGTTTCCAGCAACGTTGAGGTACATCAAACCTGGCATGTTTTCGAACGTGCTTGCGGCGATATACTTCATGTTACAGTAGGAAATATCTAACTCCTGCACAGCTGTGGCGTTGAGGAAGTATCTGTTACTGCCCCATTCTGGGAACTTGAGTGGGTTGTTGGCAAGCGTGAGGAGCAGCAACTTCTTGTTGTTGGCAAACGTTTCAGGGTGGAGGCTCTTTAGTTTGTTATTGGACAAGTTCACTGCGTACAGCTCAGATAGGCCATGGAATGCACTGGGGCTGACGAAATCGATGGTGCTGTTAACAATTTTCACAGTCGCGATCTTGTGTAGACCAAGTTTTTTGAAAATGGTATCCGTGAGCTGAATGCGCATCGCGGGGTCGGCATTTTCGACCACGAGGTCAGTGATGTCATCTCCGAACTTTTGCGTGTTCACTTCGAGACGATTGCACTTAGCGATCTTGTATCCCTGATACAGAGTGCAGATGCAGTCTCTCGGGCACGGCCTGTCCTCGTTGAAGAGCACCTCTTGGTCGTCTGTGTAGTCCTCATACTGGTCTATTAGTGTCGCAGGTCGGGTCTCACCATCTTTCAGTGTTTTGTTAGCAACTAAACTGTGTGAGACCGCACAAACTGCCAGGAGCAGAAATAACTCCCGGGACTTAGCCCCCATCTCGTATCAGCGAACTCTGGAAAGAGAGAAAGAAAAATATTAGTCACGTTTGTTTGCTAAGTGTTGAAGTTATGTCAATTATGAACTTTTTCTCGAAACAAGGCTATAGGTATGTAAATCACCGTTAAACTAACAGTAGTGCTTAACAATAGGACTTTTTTTGAAATTAACAATGGCCTAACTTTGGCACGTTTTATACACAAACGAATGCCCGCGTGGTCCATGCTTAGTAATCAATGTACCAGTATAAACAGATAAATAAGATAAAATATCTATTTAATAAGTATTTGTCTTGCGCAAATTACTTGTAAATACAAACGTCAAATTATTGATATTTAATGCAAATAATTAAGTTTGTTTTGGAGTGAATAAATTAAATGGCTGAACGTGTTTTAAACACAATAGCAGTCATACAATACGCTGCGCACCTCGTAACAGATGTCGCCAACATTGTTCCGGTGAAATCTTATCTAGGTATTGTCCCACATGTCTGGCTCTATCGTGACTAGATGAGGAGGTATATGTATACGAATACATTCGAGTGAGTTCATTCCTTTGTTTTTGTCCAAAAAAGACATTACCTATTTAGTACCCAACTTACTTTGTCAGCCCTAATACAATACAAGTGTCTAGAACTTTGAATTTTGAATTCGTTTTTACAAATTGTGAAGCGAATTTTTAGCGGAGTAACTTGAAATGGCAGCTGACTGAAATATTATTATCGCACTAATTGGCCAATTTCTAAACTTAGGCAACTAATACTACGTAGAATAGAAGGTAGAAAGAAAGTCAAACTAAGTTTGGTTTGATATTATCATAAAGCCAGGAGTGGGAATTCCAAATGATTACTTCTGGCTTAATACATTTTGAAGCTTATGACACTTATGAATCATTTGTCGTTTGTAAGGAACCTAATTGTTTATCTCTTTATTAGTAGAGCAATTTGCATTAGTAATAACGTCAACTACTTTATTTGGATGCAAGGATTTTCCTCCACAATGTGACTAATTTTACTTCAACGTTCAGTTCAAGAAGATTCAGAATAAGTATAATGAGTTGTATTACCTACCTATTTACATTAGGTGTGGCCATTTTCTCATATGAATGAATAGGTAGTTTGGTTTTCTGTTTGGAGATAATATGTACTTCTACTTTTAGATTTATTTATTTTGATAAACAGTCAAGTTACTTAAACTTATTCAACAAAATAGAAACATGTTACGTCTGCTGTATATGTAAACATTTAATTAAGTAGGAATATTTTATCGAATACAAAGGAAATGCTCTGTTCGAAAAACAATTTTATTGTTCGGTAAGTTCTTCTTTGTGTTGTTTTATTAGGTAAATTAATTTAACTATTAAAAGTGTTTTTTATTGACTCAAGTAAGTAATTTCTACATTAACTGTATTTTAAGTGTGTTGTTTTAAAATGTAAATAGGTATTACCTATCTACTTGTTAGGAAGATTGTAAGATAAATAGGCGACAAAAGGAGACAAGGTATATGGACAAGGTAGACCTTTTAGCACCACTTTCAATATAGCCTTCCAAGATTTTCAGGGTATTACGTTTTCAATTCATTAACATAGTAATAGGATACTATACTTCTTATTTTTCAACATGTTTCTTTATCAGAACACACCTTTTAATATTGATTTCTTTCCTTGATTTGATAACAAAAACGCCGTCACTTTTCAGAAAATGACGTTTTAACGCTCCGATTTACGGAATACTATATTAATTTAAAGAGGTTTTCTCTATGAAGGATATAGTAGGTAAAAGAGGGCACTTAGATTCACTGAAGGCTATTGCCCTATCAGGCAAAGAGTGATTAATCTTTGATAAAATAAGTAAACACTGCGCTGAATTATATGATCGTGAGTCTATTCTATTTCGGTCTCAACCGTTTTAGGTGTTTTTGTAAAGAATTTTAGGTGAGGCTCCTTGTGCTTGTTGAACTAGCTGACTTATCATTATCAATTATAATGACAGCAGAATGGGTTGATAAGTAGTTTCAGTGCATTTAAATTCAAGGTGGTTTGTAACACATACGGTGTAGGTTATTATGGCATAATGTTGTAATGTATTATAGGAAATACATAATATCGCAAAGTTATAAAAAGTAAAGGAAGTATTTATGATAATGTATTAATTAGTAGGGGTATTATTCCTAGTAAGTACTGTTTATTTTCTAAAGACATGTTTTTGAAGTATTAAACCATATTTTATGTTACCAAATTGTTACATGACTTGCGCAAATTCTTATGCATATTGGTATTTTAACTCAATAGAAGTATTTTGAATTAGAATTGTGGGTGTAATGACTTATTGAGACATCTTAACACATGAACGAACAAAAGCGAAGAGCATTTCTAAACTTAGCATGGAAGCATGAATCTATAAATCAAAATGATTGAATCATTTGACTGCATGTCCTAATTAAATCAGTAATTAAGTACATAACGAAAGAAAACTGACACTTTGATTAATTTACTTATTATTGATAAATAACTAGGTACATCGTCAAATGTAGAGCCACTGCGCGGCTTGTTCGACCACAGAGGTGCCTTTTAATCATGATGATTCAAACCTGCACGTGCTAATCAAAGTGAGAATTACAATAAATGTATTTTCGTCACTTTACTAATTTGTTGTTGAAATACTACTTCGCCAATAGCAATATAGAGTCAGCGAGCAGCTTGTGTGATCAATAGATCTTTACATGCTAGACGCGTATCGTACAATGTCACAATTACAGTGTACAAAGCAGTAATTACGCACTAATTCTTATTTAACTCACGTTTTATTTGATTTTAGCCGCCTTTTGTGTGAAACTTCATATTATTAGTAAACACGCCTTAAGGTATTAAATTTACTGCCGACTCGGTATCGTGTGGCAGAACCGGTATTTTGCAACGCTACATGCAGGTAAACAAGTAGGTAGTTAATAAATGGATAAGCTTCTATAAAATGGCATTTTAATTTAAGTTTCGTAGACAGCTATGTTATGAGTAGGTATCTTGCATGAACAAATAGGTAGGTATTAGGTACTATAGTAAGCTATTCTTTGCATTTTATTTTATTATCATTTTTCTTTGCAGTTATCGGCGTCGCATACGTTAACAATTTATGGTCTTGACTCTTGTTACCTAACTACAGTCAGCGTCAAATATTTCGTGACACCCAAAGTAGCTAATATAAGTTCGCAACACGTCTTTGTTACAATTGGAATAAGGTTGTGCTATCAACTTTTTGGTCACTTTGATGTCGCGAACTATTAGACGCTGTACTATTTTAGGGTAAATTTTCCCGATAGGAAAAGAGCCCGTGTTCATGTCGGTTTCTTTCAACTACGACATTGTAACCATTACCCCATTTACGTTCCTAAACCTTTTCATATTAAAGTGACTTTGCCAACAACTAAAAGCATGATAACAATGAATATCGATGTCATATTTTGTAGGCGTGTTTACATTGTGTGGTTACGTACAGTCTGCCCATCAGACTACACTTTTTTGTTTTAAAATAACCCGTATTACAATGAAATAAGACACCACTGTGTTTAGTTTGATGAGCCGTCTGTACGTGCTCATACCGCTGAAGGAGAGGCGGTTATCACTTATCTAGTTCGATAAGATAAGATATTACTAAACCAACCTGCACGTGTAAATCTCGACCCTTTTCAGTCGATATAGAGATTAAAATAGTTTACAGCAAAACTTTTTCTATTGAAACTGAATCGTCTTCATTTCTGAGACACCGGTTAGATAAGAAAACAAGTACCTATGATATAAATCGGTTAGTAATAATTCTGACCTCAGAGCACTTGAAATTATAAACATTGTGTAATGTAGCCATAACAAAAATGAAAGTAAGAAAAACTTAATTTGGCCTGTAACAAATAACCTATAATTACGGAGATATTTTTATTTTATTTATTTTCAAACTTATATGCACATAGAGCAGTGTACATAAGGCGGACTTAATGCTATTACTAATTTATTATATTTCCTAACTAATAAACAGTATCAAGCAATTAACTTAAAACACTGTATTTGTTATTAACTACAGTTACTTTTACAACGCTTTTACTACAGTCTTCGTTTAAAATAAATACTTTTGCGCTTCTTTTGTTCACTTCATGTTGTATGGAACTGTTATAATGTATTTACTTATCAAATATCTAGCCAAATACAAGCCATATCATTATGCCAATTTAGATACTTAGTAGCAGAAGCACGTTAAAAACAACACATCGCACACCTAGATCTAAACTGAGACAACTCAAAAAAGGGTATTTTTCAGGAGGCGAAAAAAACGTATTACTACATTTTTTGTTAGGGAAGTTATGAAACTCAGTTTTATTTTGGATTATTGATAGGCTGTGAAATGACCCTGTGTATAAACTGGGTCAAAAAATCTATCCTTTTTACCTTTAATCGCAGTTTTTTCAGTTGTTACATTTTAGGGGAATGACTTTGTATAAATAATAAAGTACATTTAGACTTGAATCAGTTTTGTCTGGACATTTTGAGATTTGAGTTCTCCTTTTCCACTCTTAAAATTTTTATATCGTGCCATTTAACTGGATTCCGATTTTCGTCTAAAACCAAATTACTTGCCCACATTTTTTGCAAGATTTTAATGTCATAAAACTTTTCAAATATCATCTCTTTCACGTACTTTGGTCCTCTGTATTTCAAAATTTCAAGATGTGGCTGAGTCCTCTTCCTGCACTATTAAAGTGGTTTTCATTGAATATTTCGATATCCTTAATCATCAATTTAGAAATTGTTTGAGAAAACAGTTCTTTTTTAACACGATTTGGATCAGCATAAGAGATTAAATGAAGATTTCATGACATGGTGAACATGATAGGTGTTTGAGTTTCTTCAGCCACTTTTTCTTAGCATCAGCTGATTGATATGTTTATTTATTATTTATTTACTTATTATAGACCTTTTTTCGACGTTATTTTTTATTTCTACATTATAAAGAAGGTTTTATCTTTTGTGCAGACAACAGCATATCAGACTATACACTTGTATTACAACTACATTAGTTACGACAGTGTTTAACTTGAAGTGCCGTCGTCTGTACATTGTCATTTTAACTATCTTTACACTGTTCTCTCAAAATATTTAAAAGAAAACGACCTAGGCTATTTTATTCAGAAAATAAAAAAAATATCCACTGTAATTTTTACTTATCCAACAATAGTAAGTTAACTCAAAACACTCTTCTCAAACACAACAGTTGAACAGTTTGAATAAAACTAACTTTATTTAGAAACAGGGATTATCATACTGTACCTGATTTTAGGTGAAACATGCAAAACTACGCGTCCTGTATAGAATAACATTGAATTGAAATTTGTTCCAACAAAACTACGCCAACTAGAAATTCACAAGTTGATTCATCAAAACCAACTCAACTCAAAATAGTAACAAAATATAAGTTACTTTATCAAACAAAACTGGAACAAGTCAAAATGATCTGGTTGACTATTGCAGAACAATTCATCAATACTGTTACTACTCAAATTAACTCATTGTATATTTTCTGCTTAACTGTAACAAATCTAAATATCCGCGTTTTCGTTTATTTTAATACGTGCACTCTCTGATACTAGCGAAGGTCAACTGACAAAACGCTTGTTTAGGCGGAAGGGGTTGACAAGCGTTGATTCAACAAAAGTAAGTTATCGCCATCTAGCGGCAAATGGATCAAGGCTTTATTAAACCTGTTATGTTGGAAAGATGCGTATGATAACCGAGTATTTGAATACAAGCATAAGTCAAAATTGGCAATTTTTGAGTTGTCTCAGTTTAGATCTAGGTGTGCGACATGGTGGTACGATGATATCAATCAATCAACACTACGTTGGTAAAGTGCCGTGCCTATAATGCTCTACAATGCCAAAACTAAGCTTCAAAAATTTATTTTAGCTACAAATTTTTAAATCATGCCTACTTATAACAGTCAAAATTGTAAGATTTGCCTTAACTTAAGATCTACAAAGCCATTTCATATTATTAGGTCAATCACTGTTTGTGGTTAGAGATCCTTAGACTCTACCACAAAATCTATACATAAGTATATGACTGACTCACTCACTCATCACGAAATCTCAGAAACTACTAGTGCTTGGAGTCTCAAATTTTGCATGGGAGGTCCTTTTAAAACGTAGGTGCTTACTAAGATGGGATTTTGAAAAATGCAATCCCTAAGTGGGCAAAACAGGATCCACGCGTACGAAGTCGCGGCGGCCGCTAGTACGGGTATAAAAGACTAGGACTCTACAAGAAACTCATCGAATCAAGACTCTACAGCTACTTCAGCTTAATAAATTCAATTAATCTCTATGTGGGTGTGTCATTGTGTCCATATTGCGATGTATAAGGGGCCTTAGATGAAATAATGTGCATTTACATACAATTGACACTGGAGACCTATATTGGTGAGCGCGTGCAAAAATGCATATAGAGTCGGGACGTGGGTCGCGTTTAATTTATCCTGACGATCGACTAATCCGATTGTGGCATTCGTTTTATGATTCAGAAAAGAAAGTACTATTTAAACGAACTAAAACTTGAATCACTATACTAATATTAGTTGGGTACCGACGGAGCTACTTTGTTTAGTTGGCATAATTAACTACCTACATGGCACAGTATAAAATGTCTAAGATTTATTTGATTAATGATACACACCTATGACCTTGTCCAGCCACTCAGTAACTCCTTGACGAAAGAAATCTGTAACAATAAAAATAAGGTTAAATATTTATTACTATTAATTTCAAGTACAGTCAATACTTAATACCTACGTTAGGTCATCAGTTTTTCTTCACTTAAAATACCGATTACGATGTTGAGGAAAATTGATAATCAAAGATATATTGTATTTCCTTGTGTCTAAAAATACATTTACGCCATAATGCACATAATCATCTATTCAAATCAAAAGAATCGCAATTGTTAGTTGTTAATCGATTGTGTTGAGCATCAATGTAATAAGTAGCTGTGAAAAGCTAGAATTGAAACAGATGGCGCAGGTCACTGGCCAATTGATGAACGTTCCACATCGAGCGATTATGTATCGATTCAGCATTCGCATAATATCGATAAAATACATCGATTGTGTATAATGGCGAGCACAGGATGGGCGGGGCTAGGCTAGTACTAAGACTGGTTTGTTCTGAGCTATGAGTGAGCTAACGAAGCTAAGTTACGAAGGTGAACGAATTCTGATCGAAATTTGGTCGACAAAATTAAGTTCCTGGTTCCGAATTTTGGATTATTTTTAAATAATAAGAGCGTAATTATACAGTTCCAATGCAAAGTTAATTAATCAACTATGAATTTAAATGAAATAAATAATACCCAGATCGAGGACGTATCAATCTAATTTACTTAATTATAACTGAGTATCATCCGGCATTTCTAATGTTAAGTCGCACATTTTGTATTCATAGGCTGTGTAAAATACAATGAGCTATAAATAACTAGCATGACACACAAAGCCAAAACAGTAGATGTACCTAGACAGGCACCTAACATACACAGGAAACTAAAAGTGTGTCGGCGGGACTTTAGCGACTATTTGAATGACTATTTCAAGTACCTACTTGTACTATAATTATATTAATCAAAGTATTAGAATTAATCATTAGTTTACTAGCTGTGCTAAAACGTACCCTATGTGTTAATGCAGGGAGTCAGCTAATGGCTGGCATACCAAATTTTATTAAAATCGCTCCAGCCGCTTAGACGTAAAGAAGTAACAAACATACAGACTCACAAACTTTGATGACTTTGTGATTGAGGAAGACTATCTAGGGTTTTCTGAATGAGAGAAGATAAAGAACAAACAGGCCCTTCAGCTAAACTCTATGGGATTTTAAGTTGTTATAATAAATAGTGTTATTTTGCAATGTAGAGTCTTATGGAGTACATTCAGTCAACTCTAGGTACCTTTTATTTATACAGAGAGCACGTATGTCCACAGTTGGGGTTGTTTTGCGTCATAGTACAGGTAGGCCTACTTCTTATTATACAAGACCAACGAACAACAATTAAAATTACGTCAAAACCACCTTAGCAAATAAATAGTTAACATTAACAGTTAATTACAAGACCGTGCCTTCTGAAGCACGTAACAGTAGAATAAACAAATTATGACAGTATTAATTGCCTAGTAATTATATGTAAATGTGTGATGGTGTTGTAGATTTATTATACTAAAACAAATATGTAAATCCAACCTTGAACTCGTATGGAATGACAAATTAATTACTCGTACTGTAGTATTAAGTAACTAACTTACTAAACGAATTTATAATACCTACTCGGTATTACAGAGGTAATCTCTAGATCTACTGAACTGTTTGAAAATTATTTTATCAGTAGAAAGCCATTATATTTGTGAGCTATATTATAGCTTGAAAAATGAATTTTCTGCGACAGAATTCTGTGGTATACACGCGGGCGAAGCAGCGGACAAAAGCTAGTGTTATAATAAAATACTTTTATTTGCAAGTAGATTATAATTTTTTTACTTCTTCATAAATACAACAATACATAAGAGTTATTATGTAGAGTTCTCATTGTCATAACAGTCCAACAAAAACAAAATGATAAAGAACGTTACGTACTACGATTATTAAATTTAATTATAATTATTAATTTAATTATAATTAATAGAGTTTTTATCTTCTGACATCAAATTTCATTATTATTTATCACACCTTCATTGACAAATGCTGATATTTAATACTTTCTATTTAAGCAGACGGTGAATGGACTTTTCAGATATCAGGAATAAAAAACCTCAAGAAAGAAACGTTTTTATGTCCAAGTTGTTATTTCTTTTTTCTATTCAGACTGTTGTCACTTTGTACCTATTTCTGGTTTCTTTGCCACAATATCACGACTAAACAAAGGCTGGACAAGAAAACTTTGTTAACTTGTAAAGTTTTTTATACTTTAAGTACAATGAATTTTTAAGTGTTTGTTGTTTGAGTAAGTTCCTGAAAGAATTGAAATAGGTATAACAGTAGAATGAAGGAGTGAGATGAAAAGATGAGAAGGCATATCTGTTAACTATACTAGAAATCGGAGTTATTAGACATGGTAGATGAAGAAAACCATGTAAAAAAGGTGTCTCCATTTTGAAATTTTCACGAGTGGGTACTTTAATTTAATATTTGATCGTATAATAATTAAAATGTGTTAAGGATATTATGATTGAAACACCTGTGCTATAAAATTCAAATACACTCCTTTATTTTAAGCCTTTTTGTAAGATAACAGTTCTCTATACCTATCATATTTCATAGCCACCTGGCCCCTTGTTGTACGTACTTGGATACAGTAGGTTATGTATATGCATAAATACACGTAAATATGTGGTCGGTCTGTTTATTGTGTTCGTTAGTATACATTATGCAGGCCTCGTTTTCACGGTCCTCTTATTTATAATAATGGCCACTGCATTTTGCATTTGGCCATTGGAATTACTTTTGTGGGAGATCATTAACGCAAACAATGTTTAAGTATAAACTGACTGCACATTTGTGTTCATTTATATACAGTTAGCCCCGTTGAAATATTTCAGCGCTACATTAACACGCTGGCATTCGAAAAACGCAAAACAGTTGTACATGTGCGCAAATGTATTATTAACAACAATACAAAAACTTGCGTATGTATGTATAACTTGCGTATGTAATGTATATGTACTTTAAATAATAATAAATGCCATTCTTAATTATTAAGAATCATCTGAATCTGAATCAAGGCTTTGTAAAAATAAACTCCCAATACAAATTGGGATAGCCGCTCGGTGAATTTCGGAGATCTTCAACGATCCGATAATGTACAGGTTTTTTACACACTTTATATGGCCATGAGAGAGCTATGCTTAATTTACAATCGCCGTGGATTTTTACAATTAGCACCTGCTTATCAAAT
This sequence comes from Ostrinia nubilalis, assembly GCF_963855985.1. Classification (NCBI taxonomy): domain Eukaryota; kingdom Metazoa; phylum Arthropoda; class Insecta; order Lepidoptera; family Crambidae; genus Ostrinia; species Ostrinia nubilalis. The sequence continues at coordinate 6,110,750 of NC_087088.1, read as the reverse complement.
ATTGAGTACCCAGCAATGATGAGCAGTTAGCAACTGTTTCAACCCATGATTTTGATCATCGTTTGCCTTGTCACACTGACACTGCATATATGACCCAAATTGCAGACCTTGTGCTTAATTTCTAAGAATACAGTATAATATGTTTGGCTAAAAGTGTGGAGCCAGGTGTTTGTATTACTTATTTTACTATAGACAACAGCTGTGTGGAACCAGTTTTGAATTCGTCGTGTGCGCAGATGAGCGAGTCAGGTGCGCTTCGAACGAGACGCTAAATACAGGGTGTAGCCAAATAAAGCACTAATTATATTTTTTAAACGGTACCGCTTGTACTCTATTTATAGCATTAATAATCCAACATTCCTTGAAAAGATGACAGAAAGACTACATAAAACCGGTGTATTTTTTTGTAATATAACCATAATTAAGTTCGTCACTAAGCATTGCGTAAAATATGTAAAACTCTCTGTGAAGTTTTAGAACTTTACAGTAAAAAATAGAATTTACTAATAACCGTCGTAAACAAATTACTCATAAGTAGGTAAAGAGAAGACGAATTTCATGGTGTGGTGCATTGCATTTATGTTTAAAATTACAATGAATCTCTTTAATTACATAGTTGTCGCATTATTTGGGTTGAAACTATTCATAATTAACGAATACCAAAACAAAAACCAATTAAAACCGGTCTTCGTCTAACTGATGGTTCAAGAAGGTAATCAAATGTTTGTGAGGAAATTACAATAAATACTTATTTTCCCAAAGTAATAACAAGAGAGTATAATTTCGTAACGCAATAAATATCATGCGGATAGGCCGTGGGCGGTCACCAATACGAATGAGATACCTATTATAATATTTACTCTGTATTATGAAATACCCAGGTATGAATGTACACTCAGTATTCAGTAATAGAATGAGTAGTTAAATCGAAATTCAATCAATCAGAAGAGGCTTGTTTGTGCACTTGAGTGAGTTATGAATGGAATTTTGTTTTTCGTTTCAGGCATGTGGGCTTTCCCAACTGGTACATATTTATCGTAAATTTTCCCGAAACTGAACTGTGGGAGACCACGGGAATAGACGATCCTAAGGTAAATGCAAGGTTCTTCTTGAATATTCACGGAATTGTGTCGGTTCATAAGAACTGTTAATTATTTCTTTGTTATTCCATCCCATTGATCAACAAATTTGTTACAAGGTGATCTTTTGGCACATTGTTTTGCTGTTTATTTTAGTGATATACCTCTTGAACCACTTCATGTTTGTGCCAAATAAATCATTGGAAACATTAAATTACTGACTTTCGAGGAGGAAAGTACTTTAAAAAGTGATCAGCGCAATATTTAAAATTATAACTGACTTAAAAAAGGAGGAGGTTCTCCATTCGACTATAAGTTTTTTGATGATATCATCGTATACGTTCATTTTCCGAACGAATTATCCGAATTACAAGTCTGAAGGTTGGAACCAAATCCGGCGTTTAACGGGTAGAATATCGGCAGTTACACTCCGACAATGTTTGCAGTTTGTTATTGATTCCGAATCTGGCGCAAACACTATCGGTTGCTATTCCCTTTATGATTTCCTGCGCGCGCAGGATATAGTCGGATCAGATTCCTGGTAGCAATTACTGTGCAAAGGCAGCTGCTGCAATTATTTCAAGTGCGCAAGAAATTAAACTTTATTTTCTCTTTGAGGCGGAAAGAGAAAAAGCGCGCGCCCGATGCGATTAATTAAAGTTATAAGTGTGATAACATGTTAAGAATATTAATTGCGGCTTGTTTCTTTTTATTAAGTAGGTATAGAATTGTAGCCAATATCATTGTATGATAAGTACCTCTATTTCGTTCGCGCGTTTAAGCCAAATGACGTCCACTGCTGGAAAAAGGCCTCACAAGGATTGTATTTTATATCCTAAACCACTTTTCCAGGATTACCAATCCTGGAAAAGTGGGGTGGGTGGGCCTAGTAAATTCAGTTTCATATCTTCTCTAATTGGCTTTATTAGAACGATGGAAAATTCCATTCAGTTCTTTAAACTCTTCTTACAAAGTAACCGGTAAAGTATGTACTTTACCGATACTTAAACAGTATAAACAGTTTATGAGACCAGATAACCCTTTAGAGAAGTAGTGAGAAAGATATTATAATTCGTCCAGTTTTATTAAAGTGGTCCCGTATTGGATGATCCCCACTTTCTATTTTAATATATTTTATTACAATAAGTTGAACTACATTAGAACTTTCCAGTAAAACGTTAAACAATCGCGTATTCCCCTACAATCTAATTTTACGACAGCGTCCAATGGCATTGTGCCTATAAATGCCATGGCACCATAAATCGTGGGCCATGAAGCGACAATGTAGACTCCGGTACACCATACATTATTTTCTATAGTCTGTAAAGAGCGGGACATTGACCTATTTATAATAGGCCTCTGAAGCTCCATGACAAATCGGTTTTCGATAGGTTACTATGTAATATAAATAATGAGAGCTGTTGAATAGCTATGTAATTTAGATTATACATAAAAATGTCACTCTACATATAAAATATGACTCTACATACAATGAAACTTTCTTAACTACACTTACATTCAAAAAATGAAGTTAAATAGGTACGACGAGTAAGCTTTAGCGTACGAGTTAAGCTCTTGGTCTGATATATTGTGATTGTTTTTATCAAGAGTAAATACCTCTGTATAAGAGACGGTTTTTAGACATTAGTTGTTTTCAATAGATAAAAACGATGGAACATTATTGACCGTGGATTCCCAGCACTCATTTTATGAAACTCTACATTAAAATTTCCCAAAAAACCGTTATTTTTATGCGAAAACCTTAGCCACAGACACGATACGCCCAAAAGATAAAAGCGTAACAAAATAACTACATATTAATTTCTAATCAAGCAGCGTCGATAATTAATAAATGACTGTTCATTGTAAAGAAATAAATTAAATTATTACTCAATAAAAATAATTGGATAGTTATATCTACTCACAACTATTTCTTAATAAGACCAACTTAACGATTTGCAAGTTAGTGCTGGGTATTTCTTAATTGGTAGGCAGTTTTTACATTGATACTAGTTGACATGCAACCTGAGAGTATGTTATGTTTCCTTTATTATTAACGGTAAAGTAGGTCACACTAACTATAGTGCTGTCAGGTGTTTAGATGCGCGGGATGTCCCGGTATACCCTTTAACGTTAGCGTCAAATGTCACCATTGACTTATGTAATAAAATATATCTTTCAGTAAAAAATATTGAATTTAATATAACTGAAAGTGTTGAGTAACTCTCCAGCTAGTTGCAATATTATTTTATTATGTGACAACGTTGATTTATTACATTATAGTACATTTTATTTTTTGTCGTTCTATTTTCATTATTATTTACCTAACATTATGTTTTATGCGGGTTTATAAAGTTTTTTCACTTCGGCCATTTTGTTTCATCACATTTTTTATATCCATTCGCAATCGATAAATCTTCTGCTGATTTGGAACGTGTCACCTTCGCTTTTAAGGAAGACTAATTAATATTTATTATTATTGTAATAATTTGTATTACCTAACACGAGTTACACGCGACAATATAAATTTTATATTATTGAATTGGTTAACAATGTAACTAAGTACCTAGTATTTCATGAAATATTTTCAAATGAGAAAGCGGATAATATGACAGTGTAATTTTAGATATTTTATTGTAATTTTCCTAGTACCATTTCTAATAATAATAACATTTTGTTTTGGATTTCAGAAAGTTTAAAAAATAGCAAAAAAGTCCAAGTTATTGAGACATGAATATTAGGTTTATTGTAAACAGAGGACAGATATAATGCCACAAGGTGCGCAAACGCAGCCGCGTCGTAGGTACTGGCGACGAGTGTGTGAAGGACGCCTACTGATTTATTTATTAGAACCGTATATATTATCCGTTACCTAGTCCAAAACGATATTTTTGGTGTGTTGGTTTATAGGCTTAGGGTTACCGACATAATGCTGTTAATACAATTAATTCTGGCACATTTTTTATGCATTAATGTACATACTTAGATTTACCTGTTTACGCTTGGGACATTTGTCATAGACATGATTATACTGCAAACATTACGTAATGCAAGTTGCATAGGTATTTAATATTTGTAATTCCATTGGTTTTGATTTGACGCGCATTTGCATAACAAATTATGTACTTATATTAAAACTTCTACAATTACTCGTAGATAATCATAATTCAATTACTTACACGAAAATAAAAAATCGTACTAACTATTTATCGCCATTAACATGCGCGTACTTCATAAATATTACAATTTGCATCGTAAAATTAATGTTGGATGAAATAGGTGGGGCGCCGCCGCCATGATTTTAAATCAAAAGGCGCCAAAAGCCATTCGTTAATTCGGACGTGACCCGTAAATCCTCGCGTGCGCGTGAGTCGAATGCCTTATCTGTTTATCACGGCCAAATTATACTTTATGCACATTGAAATAAGGATGGCAAAATTATAATAATAAATCATTAAACACGTCACAGTCTAGAGATCTGTTGGACGCCATAGACAGTGGCAAAAACTTAAATCGGTTCATAATGATTTAGTTGCTGCATTGTTTTTTCTATTGCTGCTCTTTTCTATAATTTAGTTCAAGTAACACTGGAATTATCGTCAAGCGACATAGGTAGTAATAACACGAACAAATGAGTGGACATCACTATTTTTTATCGGAGTTTTTCCAGACGTGCCGACAGAACAATAGTATTCGATTCCGGTTTTTACAAAGTGGGCGGCGAGGAAATAACTGACATCGATCTTTGTATTGTGAAAACTCTATTTATACAGCGGTGTTGAATATTTTTACTGTTTTACAAAGACACTTGTAGATAATATTTGTATGTGTTATAAAAAAGACCATCCGTCTTCTTGAACTTGACTTCATAATACTGGATAAATTGACTACAAATAAAAGTTTACTTCGAAAAGATTTTATATTAAAAAACTAAATTCTATGCATTCTTTATTGATATTAGAGTTGTTCAGTGTTAATCGTGTGATAAGTCACAAGGATTTGCACTTGGAAATGGGACATAATAATATGTACAGTCACGAAATGAAAAGGTTCGTCAGTTTTCAAATTGATTCCTTCAACGAATCGCGAGCACATATTACCTTTTGAAACTATGTTACAGAATAATCTCGAGTTAGAGAAAATAATCTTTAACTGTTCGTCAGTAAAGTTCAAAATTATTCAGATCAAAGTTCTTTGACGATTTATCTTGTCAAGATTATTATAATTGATAAACTAAAACCTTCTTGTTGGTTCAACCTGCCATTATTATTTCTATTAAATAAAAAAAAACTACATTTTGTAACATTGCATGGGATAGAAAAATAAACAAGCAAAACCTTATTCGTTAGCAAACGTCATATTTATTTAAATGTTAGCAGCACTGTTTCTTGCACTGTTATGTTGGCAGGTTTGACTCTTACAGTACCTAGTGCAAGCGAAAACCGACACTAAGGTGACGAACCTTTTCATTCCGCGACTGTACTTTGAAATGGGATCGACCTCTTCCCTATCATTTAGGTACATGCTGCAATTAACAATTTATTGCGCGGTGCAGATAAAAAAGTAGAGAGCTAGAGCTTCAATTTAGTGTTGTACCATTGGCTCCCCCGGGCTGGTGAGTATGCAGTTTCATGCATTTTCCAGTCGAAAAAAAAATTGTTTCTCAAGCAATGTCTTTGTCTAGGCACTTGAGTCAATAAGGTCAGACCTGACCAATTGACTTAGTAAACCGATCAGGTCAAACCAATTAATAATATTAAAGTCTAGTTGATCTATTATTACTCTTTCAGAAGTCTTGTCTATTACATAATCTAGTTTGGCTTGGCTATATTATATTTTTCCTCCCACCTCACTGTTACAGTAAATATTTATCTACCGTCTTTGGTAATAGTTTTGCTTCTGATAATCTACTCCAACTGGGATTAAGACTAACTATAGGATTATTTAGAGGTCTGCTTTCAACGTGTGGGTGATCTTTATTTATTAAGAAGCCTATACAAACTTCATTCAATGACATTTAATTACTAATCACAATGGAACCTCGGACTCTGGCTCAATGGCGGCGATGGTAATACCCGTCATCGACTAAAATAAATTCATCGGTGAACTAAGTGCTAGGCTGGGTTCACACGGGCCTTTTTTGCAGTATCCACTTTCGTAAGCAAACAACAGATGGTTAGGTTCCTTCATTGGTAGCAAAAAAGGAATGGTTTAAGTTTACAAATTGATAAAGAAAAAATATGCACACCGTGTGAAAAACACACTTTTATGGCCTCATGTTTATGTCCTTGGATTACCTATTTCAATCGATGGAATATATTTATCTTTCATGTTACAATTGACAGCTCACAGCACATAGTTATTTATACATAATATCTATTTACAAGTTACATATGATGGTTTAATATTTACATTGTTGTGATTTCGTCTGTACTATTTTTTTTTCAGAATTTGCCATTCTCCATGTTCCTATGTCTTTTCTTCTTCATCTACCAGAAATTCTAAAAATATACATAATCCTGAACGATCAGTTTAAACGTAGCTTTATCCTTATTTAGCTAAGGCACGATCCCATGATGTAATGCCTCACACAATGCTACTTGAAATACTTTTAGTAATGTATGAATGAGTATATAATTTAGTTTTATGTAACAGCCGGCGAGACAACACAATGTGACGAACTTTGGTTTAATGTAACAGGTGATTTTGCAAATGTAACGTAGGGTACAAATAAAATAGTATTGTTTAGATTTCCAATGTTATAAAAAGCTTTCCTTCCTTGTCATATGATATAAGGTTGTCCTACTATTTAGGCTACAGCTTATTTCTTTGTGATATTATTAATCTTTCGTCTTTTCCACTTTCACGTCACAGGTATTGTTCTCTCATTCTTTCTTATCATACATTTTCATTTCTGTCTACTCAAGTTTCAGATTACGTTTATTTCTCTGAAATCAACAAAACAAACGTTGTATTATAAAAACCCCTATTATCATGTCGAGTACCGCCTATCTGCCAAGGTGATCGACCGATGGGGTTATGGCTGTTTCTAGGACGATATTAGTTGAGTAAGGCTACGAGTTATTTCAATATTAGAATAGCAGTTTTTTGTAGCTATATTACAATCATTATGGATAATATCGCCTCTATGAGTCTTTTTTGCACCGCCAAATGGTTTTTTCTGTTAAGTCCGATGGTTACCTGGCAGATAATGTATAATATTAAGATCGCCTTGTGTGCCAATATATGGGATTAGAAATTTTGAAGAAGTACCTACATAACAATATTGCCTTATGGACACCCCCGTAAGCTTCTTTGAATAAAAATGTATGTATAAATCACTTAGAATTTTTTCAAAATGGTCGCGCAAGGGAAAAATCTACGCACCTGAATCGCGATAATTGCATTCATTTAATGGTGACTCGTATCGCCTTCAGGTAATTCTTGGTAAATAGGGTCATAATTCATACACTCGATATAGCGATCAGAGCTAGTGCGGAATTACCACACAGCCAGTTAAATAAGTGCACACAAGTAGAGCAATAACTCCTAAGAGGAAGGAAAAACCAGATCGGTCAGTACTTGCGGTTTAATACGCACTGTCTTGAGTGTTTATGTAGCTTATGCAAAAATATTGATCTACTTTCCACTAAGGAACAATCTTAGAGTAATTTTACTCGTATAGTGTTTACTTTTCATTTTCCTAAGATTGTTTTTTGTCTCAACAGTCTTGTAGTTGTATGTACTATTGCCAGTCATGTCATCTCGTTCTATCGCAAATAATCACTATTTGATGAGAGCGAGAGCAAAAACGGAAATGGATAGTTAACAGTGTGGCCGTGTGTACTATATCATGATTTTATATTAAAAGGCTTAGTTTCATCATCTTACTTTAACTTTGACAAACGTCAAAAATCTGTCAAACTCCATACAAAAAGCACGGGATTGTTAATGTTACAGTAAACAATCGAATTGAGAACCTCCTCCTTTTTTTGAAGTCGTTTAATAAGGTGGTACAACTCAGCCTAAGTGTCATTATCACCAAGCCTTATTTTTCCTTAATAAATTTATTTAGGTTGTTCATAATGTCATTCTCAGTTATGTAATAGGAAAGGTAAAGAACCTGGGGGAGGTCCAAGAAACAGTTTTCCTGTTGCAGCTAAAAACCTCACTAAAAACTGTGAATAGTTTTAAATAGGTATAATATTTAACACTTTGCAGTCACAAAAATTAAAGACCATAAGTCGCATGAAGTAAAAAATTGAACTCTATTTTCACTCCAGCTTATCTTTAACGAGACTAGGCACATACAAATTATTCTTATTTTCAATTATATATAGTTGCATACACAATTAATTGGATGAAATAGCTAGTGTGATGGCTACTAATTAGAAGCAGACAGCATCTGTTTGTAACTCATCACTTTGGCCAAAGAAGGCGCGAGAAAGCCAAACAAAATTACCGTTCGATGTTCGTCCGATAAGCCCTCGGAGCTTTCCCAAAGTTCCCGTTAGCTGAGCGATTCGCCACATAGATGCTATTTGTATATTAGTTCATACGACAGCGTATTCAGCCATATTGTTCCTGTAATAAATGCTATTTTGCAACCAAAATGTATCTTATATGTACTAGATTATCCTGTTTTATTAGTTTGCTCTACATGATGATTCTATCGTTTAAATATTAATAGACTATTTAAATATACATATATTTTGGTGTCTCGTAGAACGACCTATCAATATTATAATCACTGGCGAAAAAAATACTTTATCAGCATGAAAACTACTCGAGATAATAATGCTATTTGAAAATCACATCATGTGACGTCAATAGGGCCTTGTTAAATGGGAGTAAAAAAGAAAAATATGCGAATTTCGGACTTGTCCTTTATGCAAGTCATGAAAAAGAATTTCCCAGACAAATACCACTTTCTAACGCTATCTACCACTTATACAAGATTACTTCGATAGATAGTAATCAATCATTTCTACATATTTGAGTACGTAAATACGTAAGATGCTATCAGACAATTCAGACATCTACATGAATTGGTTCAGATTAAGGCATACGTGTGTGTTTGAACACGTCTTTTGTCTATTCATACGAGTTTATATCACCCGCATGAAGAACTTGTAACTTTGTAAGCAATAGAAATAGGTGTACCTATACGGAAGACTACAATATGAAGGACTATGCGTAGGTAGAGTAATTATCAGTAGAAAAACCAAGTATTTACAGTGATTATTTACTGTCGAGTATTTTTCACTAATGCATTTTCTTAATAAACAATTATTTACTAATAGAAAACAGACCGCTTTGTTATGGAGGGAAGTAGAACCTTAACTTCGATCTCCTACTATGTTCTTCTGATTAATTTCGTTGCGAGTCTAATGACAGTTTAACTTTCCCCCGGGACAAACTTGACCTTCACTGGTTGGGTTTTTATTGGTAGTCAAGCTGTAGAATCTAGATCCTGGCTATACAAGAGTAGCAGCGGTGGGAAAGAGAAGTGGGAATAGTCCCGTAATAGAAAGCAGACAGAAATGAGTACTGAAAAACGACAGAAACTACTAGTAGGGTACTTTTGTCGGAACTCGGTGGCGTCAAGGCAAACCCCAGATTAAATAATAGTGTCTTACATACCCACGGCGTTATCTAAAGTATTTTAACGTACTTAACGCTTCCCCGAAGAGCACACGTAGGTAATTACGAGCTAACAGTTTCTGAAGAAATTTTGTGAACGAACAGTGTTTCTTGATAAGGAGGTGTTTGGGGGAACAGATAAGGTGGGGTTGAAAGAATCTTGCTTTAATATAAATAGAAGATTATAAGTAATGTGGATATGATTAGCTAGATGGATTCTATAGGAACATTTAAGAAAGGGATCAGCTCTAAGTATGTATGACTTGAGTTTGGACTATAGGCATATGTAGATAGAGCAAATCAATATGACATTTTATCTCGTAGAATCCTAAATGGTTGCATGAGACCGCGGCGCGGTAACAATTTTATTGATTTCTATTATGTCTCGATTTGCTGGTCTTCAAGTACTATATCCTTTTGTAACAAAAATGTCGGATCTGCTCCTGACTATACCTATTGCTTTGGGAGGCTTAGACGTAACAGCTATAGAAGATGACTTACCTAAAGATTTCTATTTATAGTCCGATACAGCTGCGCGTTTAAATTGTAAACTATCAAGTTCCTTTGTTCCTCGCCATCTTTGTTCTGAGGTTGGTCAAAGATTCAATAGCTATCCATTTTTATGCTCTGATTACATTAAAAGGAAATATCAGTTCCAAGTACATTTGTTATCTTCGATGGCTTATCAACCGTACACAGCGATCGATAATGCTTTGTTGCCAAATCGAGGATTATTTTGTACATAAAACCGTGTTTCTTTGTATAAAACATGGTTTTTGGACCACTTATCTAGTTAATCATGTCTGCATAATCAAAGAAATCTTACCCATTTCATGATTATTTTAATCTATTTGTAATATCTTTTACATCTCGTGTTTTCAAATCAATAAGAATACCTGTATCAAAATGGTTGACGCAAAAGATTCGTCAGAACACGTAAAATCTTCAAGTTGGTTCCAGCGGCCTCTATTGCTTAATGTTTACCTTATTACTTATTGCCGCCGACGCTCAGAAATAAAAACAGACGCCCACATCGTTATCCGATCGAATTCGGAATCCTCATTCATTAATAACGACCGGTGTTCGCAGAGCCTCTTCAATTTAGCCGTAATACTAAGTACAGACGATAGCACATCAGACTATACTTTTTTGTTTAAAACTCAACCCTATTACAACGACAAAAGACTCCACAGTGTTTGGCTTGACGTGCTGGCGTCTACAAAGTACAAATGCTGGGACACCGCAAGCCGTGTGCTTATAAATGGTGATGCCTATGAATGGTGCATAGACGCACCTTCCGTCTCGCTTTCTCGTACTAAATAAGTTGAGATGGTAGACTCAAAGCATACAAACTACGAGTGGAACAAGGGGAAGTGGGCAGAGTGCAGAAGTTTGTTTGAAGGCATAAAGTAAGCCCTTTACGATGTTCTCGCAATGTATGAGATCAGAGGACATCTCGGATGACTTTTCTGAAGGATATCTTATCACTATAACGATAATGTATCAAGTAAGTACTTACAACTTGGACTTTACAAGTCTAGACAGACAGGTGCTACGTTTTTTTTACTTTTGACTGTAAATATCTAATTTCTATATACCTACCGTCTGCATCTGCATTGATTGAAACATTGGAATTTCAATATGTTGATGTTACATTACAAAACTTCCCATTTCTTTTTCATTTTGGTTGAAAAAAAATTGAAAATAGAGTTTATCCTTTGTTTTCGAATCCCGAAACAAAACAGAATCATCCAGAAGTCACCAACACACGCACAATCGAGTAGGTATCCGACCTCCAAGGTTGCCATGACGACTGAATCTGTTCCAATAGTATAACAAGCGAATCGCAACGTGACAGTACCATTGTTTGTGGATTCCTTGAAACGCCTCGTTGCAGACTAATGAGGTATCGTCTCGGGTAATTGATCAATCAACTAATAAAACCTCTAGGTAAGAATCTACCGGATAAAGCGATATATTGCTGGTCTTTACTAGGTCACATTTTAAAACCAGCGAAAGAAGTGACTGTAGATAAAGTTAACATTCGTGACAGATTCAATTTCATGATCGTTTCGCTCATCGATACACTCGTCTAGAGATCAAGGACCTATTGGAAGCATAAAGTTATAACAGAACTTGTAAAAGATAATTTGGAAAAACTAAGATGGCCAGACTGATGGAGAATCCGAGTACAGTAGGATTATCGTGCTTAGGGAAGATCATAGAATTCTTTATACTTTTTGGCAAAGTATGTTCATAATTTACAGAGTTCGTTGAATCCTTGTTTATAAACTACCGTTATCTCGAATAGTCACCGAATGCTTAAGGATCAAAATGTCGTTGTTTTTTCAGTGCTTCAATGTTTGAAGTACGCATTCCTTGGCGATAAGAGTGCGTTGCGTCGCTCCAGTTCTTAATTACTGAACGTTAAATTATCTTTAGGACAATAAGCCGATTTACTTTAAAGCCGTCCAGAAATTGTAGAACAGGTAAATACAAGCAAAATTTGAACGCTGTCTTGGAATTCCCCAATGCAGAATCGACTGCAAATTAGAGAGCTATTTCAATTGATATAATAGCTTCTATTACTACTTAAGATTTAAGGTGGTTTAGCTTTTAGTTTGACGTCCGTACATTTCAAAAGAGAGATACCCAATTGAAGCAAATAACTTAATGCGAATTTCCAGCTCACAATGGCTCATACCTTAACACATGTTGACGCCATATTGATAAGAAATTCAAATACTAAAGAAATAAGTGACACACACGTAAACGCTACATATTTGCATTAAAAACAATGCTTTTAAATGTACGAAACAATATGTGCTTTATCAAGCATTTCTCATGTACCTACCTACTCGTAGGTCCCTATTTTGTGGTATTTATTCACAGCCTAGCACAGCTCACAAATTTTCCTCTAATTAATATTAATTTCGGTTAGGTCTAGGTAGTTAACTAGACGCTTGTGTATTCTGCTACACATTGACACTTACTAGTTTTCTAAACATGAGGATTTAAAGGTAAGCACTAAACATTGGGCTTCATAAAGGTTCCATTGCATCAGGGATGGGTTAAATACCGCCAGTACGTATTTGTGCTTATGTTCAGTATAAGGTTTTAGCCTTTATAGAGGTTCCAAAGTTCCAAACCTGTCGTCATCAAAGGAAATTCTATAAAAAGGACTGACACAGGACTGAAAGGCTAACACAATGTCTTTTCTGTCTTTTATTCTGTTTTTGATTTCCACAAAGAAAACATGACAAGCTGCTTTTAATACAATGTAGTTGTCATTGAACATGCTTAAATCACCGACATTATCATTTGCATCAAACGAATCGACGACTTAAGATTTTTATCAATCCAACCCATTCATATTGCAAGGTGTGGTGGCGCCAAGTGTGACGTCACTGATGCTATAAAAATAAAATGACATCTGAAATGACGTGGAACAGATGAAGCTAAGGTCACAATATTGGCAGAGTTTCAGCATGTGGGTAAACACAGAGGTTGTTGACGTTTGTCCCTCATTATTGTTATTGTGATAAAAGATAAAAGATTGGGGTTATCGGAAAAGTTAATGGTAGAAAATTTCATGTAAGAAAATATGATTGCGCAGTTTACCTATTCAAAGAAACTTTTGTAGGACAATTTGAGTCATAAGGATACAACAAATAAAGACTATTTTGCAGTAAAGTTAATTAGTCTTTATGTACGGTGACTAGCACTTTGTCAATAAAATTAATCATACTTCTGGTATCACCGCTAAAGCATTTAAAAACATAAGATTTTAAATTTTCGCGTTCCATTTCAATTAAAATAGTGACACGGGTCTTAACGCGATGTTTATTAATGAGTTACATTATGTACTCACGGCTTGAATTTAAAAACATGTCCGAAAATCATTGCCAAAATGTCTGCGATAATATTTAATTAGACGAAATAATGACTAGACTCCGATAAACATCGCGTGCTTTTACCATAACCAAATTATATTTAGTTGTGTAACACTGAAGCTATCGACATAACTGACGTTATATTTAGCCGCAAACTCATTGACGGGCAACTAGCCGAAACAGATTGGGCTTTCAATCAATTTTATGCTCCATCCAAAACAGAGGTTACAGAACTAATAGTTTTATTGGACGGGAATCCGTTTGTTTCAAGGTTAAATATCAATACCAGATATTTCGTAGACTGATTCGAAGCGTAAGTGAATCTGGGTTAGACTTTTTACAAGCTCGACCTAAATATGAAAATAAAGATATCGCATTTTTATGGTTCACAAAATCTATCTCCGAACTACATTTTCAGATGCTTTGGAAACGTATTAAACATTTATTAAACTCGCATAAAAATCTATCGAAATTAAAATATACAGCTCTGTTCTTGAAACAAGGTTAATTTATGCATCAATTTGAATGGAGTTTTGGTGATCTATTTGAAATACGAGTCACATAATTAGTTGCATAATCAAAGGAAATAAAGTCATAAAAGTCATATACTTTTTACCTGACTGCGCCAGAAGGAGGGTTATTGCAATAACGCTTTTAAAAAGCGCTTTTACACGGACATGAATTGTCGAAAACTAATAGAGCAGTGCAGCATTAATGCACCCACTTCATTGACTGGAAATGTTCCAAAACGAATGCCACGGTCACCACTCAACCACAACTGACGCCGAGTGACGCCCCAGACAGAATAATTAGGTAGGTTTCCAATAACATCAACATGTAGAGACTTCACATCTCATTATTTCAATTTGCAATCAAATAAATCAATTAGGTACTGTGGTCATAAAAAGTTCGGAGTCAATGTAAGTTAGCCTTATCGGTTTGAAAGATTGCCAAAGTACGCATAATGAGGCGGATTATAAAACCCAAATTATGATAAGTCAAATCAGTGTATTTTTAATTAAAATTTATTGCACTGACGGCTCATCAAGCTGGGGTATGTTAGTAGCTCTAATAGGAGCTATTCTGCAACAAAAATGTAGTCCGATGTATTGTCGATTGTAGTAGATTGTCCGTTTTACCTTGTGTGACAGCCTAGGTCATGATGACGCGTGAGCGGGTTCTTGAAATATACTTTTTCCAGTCTGCACTCTGATTGTCTGACTCACAACGTATACGGGTAATAATGCACGCTCTCGAATAGTTGTACAATATTTTGTAATCGATTGGAAATCCTGTTCGCGAAGAGGATGTCGTATGGTTTTCCAATTTCTGACAATATTTCGGCGGATTGCAACACGATTTTACAAACTAAAATTAAATAATGCAATGATAAAAACCAGATGACATAATCTTATAAAACAGGAAAGGAGAAGATACAAAAAAGGAAGATACATGAAAAAAGAAGAAGAAGCTTACAGCTACGTACTTAGATATAACTGAGATTACATCCCTGGAAATGGAATGGAAATGACATCACATCATGATGGTGTTAGAGAATATTTACATTATTATGCTAGCAAAATAAGACGTTTTAAAAGACTGAAAGCTGAAAAGGTCATGCATAGGAATAGTAAAGCAGATTAGCGTCGATATGATGATGAAATACGTGAAATACATGAATCAGATTCTTATAAATGAATGCGTTCAGATTATGTGAAATCGAACAAAGTTATATCGATGCAGTTTCGTATGCAAATTGCTATTCGGATACTTTAAAGGTACGTGCCCTGAACAGTTTTTAAAACTATACATCTTTTGACGTAATAAAAAACTTGCTGATTCATATTTTTGTCCTTATGAAATCCGTCCATACGATGATCGAAAGAGACTTTGTTTTACAAAACAGTGGGCGGCTATGGTTTGAGATAAAACACGTTTTGTTCAAGCGAACAACAATAAAACGTTCGGAAAAACTGTAAAAGCAAGAATTCAATGACATCAGTATTAGTTTTAGAATTTAGCAGACCGTTCTAATTGAGACTTTCGATTGTCTGGTTTTAGTGTAAAAATAGAACAAATAGACTCGAAACATTTTCATTAAAACGTCAGCAACAACAGACGCAATTGTTTCCCTGCTAGACAACATAACGTTCTGTGACGCCTGCTATTTTAGAAAACATCTCTCCAACATGTTAGACTGCTAAAATTCGTATCAATAAAAAATATAAGTAAGTAGTAACTGAAAGGAAAACTCAACAAGACTATTTCATATTATGGACTTGCCAAACCATAGTAATCTCCGACCAATTAGATCTGTAAATGTTCTTAATTAACAATCTGCAAATTCAAGGTTGGATAAATAAAGTTTATAAAACCATGAGTAGTTGATTACACGTGGGTCATATCGCTTAGAAAATGCGAGACGAAAACTAACATTTATCGGCAGAACCGATTGATGCTATAAATTGTAAATCATTTTTTTTTCAATGCGTTTTAAGCTTAAAGAATAATGATTGAAAGTTTCATTTGGATTACTGTCCTCGCAAAGGAAATTAGAGCCCGCAAAATAGTTTGAAGCCGGGTGTTAATTAAACTGAAATGAGCCGTCTCGTTTGCCGGTGACGTCATATTTGCAGGCCACAAACACATGGCTACAGCCATAGTTTGTTTGGCTAATAAAGCTGGCACCGAGAAACTATTGTTTCAGTGTGTTCCGCTTGTTGCGGAAAGGTACTAAGACTATAGTTAAACTGGACTTATCTGTGATCATTAAATCTGTTATAACTAAATCTTAATCAATATCTTCATTAAAAAGACACAAAGTAGAGTCGTGTGCGCAGTCATGATTTTGATTGTTTAATTAGTGAAGTAAAGTTTCTTCAATTGCTAAAATTGCTCGTGACAGATATGAATGATAAAGGCGTCTGTCTTTAAAACGTGTACAGAGTCAATAAACGAAATACTCGTAAAGTTAGAGAATCTTAAGGATAAAAAGATACTAAAAAGACAAAAATGCATCACATTTAAAAATAACTCAATTACATAATATTTTTTGATTTTCTTAATCAATGGTTTTTACGCGTTGATATTCCACCATTTTCTTGATCAATGGTTTTTCCGCGTTGCTAATACAACATGCAAATTCATAGGTAAGTGCCTAGATAGTGTATGCAAATGTATGACAGCGTTGATAAGTAAACTAAAGAAGTACTTCAGATTAGTTTGAATTTTAAAGGTTTAGTGCTACAAGTAAAAGTACATGGTGACGTAAAGCTTGCTAAAGCCACACAGAGAGAGCTTTAAAATCATAGTTTCCCTTGTTTTAAGAAAGATTTTGATCATAGATATTGATGATTGATATGTTTGATATACATACTTACAAACGAGTAAACGTATAATTTTGACTTTAGAAGGTTACGAGTAAACACAACCAATCCTAGTCTAAGAATTTCAAGTAGATTTGGTCTACATTTATTTGCACTAGTAGTTTGGTCATTTGAAATTCTTCACAGAGCATTTTTGTATTGATGTAGAATATTTTAGCAATGTGATTAGAATAGACGTAGACGGTTATGTTGGCAATGAATGAAAATAACTTGTGAAGGATGAGATAAACCCGAAATTAGAAGAGTAAATACATGTTCGGGACTCTGATGATACGATAGGTAATAAAAAATAAGATAAAAATGATCCAAATTCAAGTTCTTTACCAATTTTTGATTAGAAAAAAAAATCTAAATTTGGTTAACGATGGTGTAGACTCGTCTGTCTTTGCTGAATATTTCTAGTAACCCGTCTTACTAGCACACGTAAGGAAAGAAGATGAAATTGTAACATAGAAGAACCAGAAAGTGCTTTGGCAGAGAAGAGAAAAATTGTTTTAGTGCACAAAGAGACAACGTAGATAAATAAATAAAAACTTCCACGGTATTTGTACCAGTGTCCAATATAAAAGAAGCGGAAACGGAACTAGCGCGTTGGTGACGGAATTGAATGGCTACGTGCTGCGGTGCGGCTGCGCATGTCAAAGTTAACTTTTTGGTCATTAACTTTTTTACTGCCTTCATTTGTTCAATCGGTGCAGTAAGCCATATACACGTGAACTTATCAATCGAAAAATTTCTTGATTAATAATCATAAAGTTTATTAAGGATATTCGTAATTTTGTCTCTGGTTGTGCTGCCATTAATACTTACAAAAGGAAAAATTACCTATGTAATAAAATACTGCCTTTAAAGTTGATAAATAAGGAAACATCACTATTCCTAGGTTTATGCTTTCGATTGTGTTGCTTAACAAATTAATTATGTAGTAAATAACTGTTTTATTGAACATGATTTTCTAGTTTGCTGCAATTAGAAATCTATAATTTTAATTATAGATAAAATGGCAGTTATGTAATTTTATGAAAATCTTTGCACTGTCATCATCTTCCATATTTACTGAATGTAGACTTTCTCTCTTGATTCTTGGTGAGATAAAATCTATTTAAGACTTCAGAAAAACCGTTTCGTTAACGAATGAAGGTTAAAAGAAAAATGAAGAACCTCCTGAATGCTAAATGGCAATCGTTTCGAAAATAACTTCCTCAACGAGCGAACGAAGTACGGGAAACTGCGTTCGCGCATTGTAAGGTGAACTTTGCCGGCATCCAGGGAATGTTCGCGCGGTTTTCAAAAGACTTAACCTGTTGAATGTGAACCCGTGAATCGACGGAAAAGGTTGGTTATTCGATTGTGAAACCATTTTATTATCGCAATGATTCAGAAGCGTGTAAAAGTGATTTTATTTACTGCGCGTATTTGCATGAAAAGAAAATTTATGATCGTTTGCTATTGCAATAAATAAAGTTATTACGTGAACAACAGGTGTAAATGCTGCCTAAATTAAATTAAAATATGTGCAACAAACATGTTATGATGGAAAATCATGGGAGGTATTATTAAGAATTTTGGTTTA
The DNA here is from genome assembly GCF_963855985.1 of Ostrinia nubilalis. NCBI lineage: Eukaryota > Metazoa > Arthropoda > Insecta > Lepidoptera > Crambidae > Ostrinia > Ostrinia nubilalis. The sequence goes on along the minus strand of NC_087088.1, from coordinate 6,092,176 downwards.
GTCAGAGATTGATGAAGCAATGGATACGAATGATAAAAGAAAGGATAACCCTATTTCTAATGGAGTATACCACCTACTCGTACTTTGTATTTTAATTTGTGTGTTACTCTACAGCACCTCTTTAATATGTACCGCAGACCTAAACGTTTGCCAATTTAATAGTAAAATCCCGACCCGCCAAATACGGCTACACATGACGTCATTTGCTAAATGATTCTCGAGTTAGCTAACACCGTCTCGTTCTCATTATGTACGACACTGACATTAATGGCCGCTGTCAAGTCGTTAACTTATTCGACACGAAGATTTAGATTGTTTCTTTTAACATCTTCCTTTGTTTCGTCTCGAGGTGAAACGTATAAGCTCCTAATACGTTAGAATTTAATATCGTCTGTTAGTACTACGGATACTCGGACTTCTTTTTATGTTTCATCGGATAAGGCATACTCCATAAGTGTATGTGGGTGAGTACTCAGCATTAACAAACTGATATCTACATAGATATTCCTTTATAACAGTCGTCGAATCAAGATGTATAGCAAACTATGTTCGGCGAGGAGTTCGACCTAGATTTGTTTAAGAAAGCGTTATGATTTTAGCCATTGCTAAACCTAGTTTTGGCAACAGGATTTGGTGTGGTTTGTTTGGTAAACTAGTAAAGTTTTCAAAACAAAATTATGAGTAAGTAGGTTATTCCAGCAAAACTGAGTCAATTCAAGGAAACATGTAGGCTGGTATTGCACGAACTTTACATTATGTAGAATTATTATAACTTCAGGATTGTAGAGCTGAATAATCGCCGATACATTTACAAATTTACCTCTTAAAACCTTATACAGGAACAGTGAAACACTAAACAGTTAAGTCAGACGATATGCCCGGTTCTCTGAAAGGCCGACAAAGACGCCATTCTTGGAAGTTCTCAACCTGAACTGAAGGCGCACAAAAGGTATAAAAAGAAATTCGATTTTGAACAAATTAGGGACTGGGTTAGACGATCCCTTTCCATTTCGAGTTTATTTATCATTTAAATAACTTTTTTGTTAATGAAGAAGTTAAAAAGTACTGCAATAATTTCATTAATAAAAGCGAATCTGTCATTGACACGTAAAGATCAATTGAATGTAACCGTGTCACCTAGCATATTCGAGGCAGCACCAAATAGTCTAGCCAAAAAAAACTAAGTGGTAGTTTAAGTCAAGTTAGCAAAAAGCATACCAGTTGATCAATGACTAATAAATATGGAATTGAAGTTGCTGGCTGGCAAGAAAGGCATTCGCTTCGCCGACGAGTGATCACATGACTGCGTTTTTATAAGGCGGCGCGAACGCAACGCAGCCTTGTTCTTGCTAGCGTTTAGGGTTGCCATTACCAGCTGCATGTTCATTGCTCGTGATCAAATACCCTTTCGTATTAACAAACGGAGTCGAATTTAGAGCTAAATAAAGATATGATTACATCTGTAGTGTACCTACAATTAACCATATGCGCCTGACATCACATTCTATTAGCTGCCTGCAGTTTTAATTGGTTCAATTAGGTTAATCAATCAGTCGATCAGTTGCTCGATCAACTAGATTGTCGGCTAATTCTAATTCCATTCAAATACATGTTTCGGATCTAGTCAGGCTTTTGAGATTAACCACAATAGTCTGATCAAAATCATCAGCTGCCTAGGAGTAAGGCCTAACATATTTGACGTATCATCAAACTTTTTAAAATCAATGATTTTTGCATTGAACTAAGAAATTTGTTTCCGCATTTTGGGTTAAAGATCTAGCATGGAACGCGAAATTCGAAGGTCGTCGCGTCGCAAATGTCAAATTCATCTAAATATTTTGAACGTTAAGAATAGACAAATATTTTGTTGCTTCCAATCCCAATAAGTTTGTTGTAAAAACTATCTAGAAAAAGAGTGAAACTCTTAAGTCGACAGGTACTATACTACAATGGGCAAACTAAATCGACAAAAGAACTTTGCAATAAATTGTAATTCTATTTGCCAGTTTGTATCAGTAGATACTGAATAAAACAAAATAATGATCTAACTGGCTCGTCCCCTTATTTATGTCTTTATTGTTCTATGGTTATAGCAAGGTAAGCTTTCTTTATAAGGCAACGAGACAAATAATGGCAATCCTAGAATGAGATAGCAGTATTAACGACATTACCGTACACAATGAATGAGATGAATACAGAAATGGCGAGGAACATAATAATGTGAAGTTATTTTCAAAGAGGTTTTGTAAATTTTGACAACTAATTTTAAAATCACCTGTGACGTAGTGGTTGATGTCATGAGGATTCATAATAATAATATGGTTAAACTTACCATAAATAGCGCATTGGACTAGTTAATAACAAATAGTGTTAAATTGTTTGGGCAACTCATGATAGTTGCCGTGTTAAACGATAATTTCCACGTCTAAGTAAGACCCGTCCTTGATTAACGCAAAACTTAATATAAATTAACAAACTGATACCTACATAGATATCAATGTGTTTATAAAAATGCAATCAAAGTGAACAACTATGCACAGAAGTTCTGGAAGCTTCTGTATTGAGAAAATACAAAACACAAATGTGAAACCACACCACGTGTTCAATCAAATAGTTATTGCTATCGAGTATGAATCAGAATCAGGACACGACCCCAAGGAAGTGAAAGAGTGAATCATATTCGTATTTAATTAGGAATTCCCTCTGGCCAACGTCATCAATCATACTTTCGTAATGGCCAGAAGATGAGATAGTAAAATTAGAGTACGTAGCTATATCGCCAGTAATCAAGTCGAAGGTCAGAAATTTGTTACGTTAATAACAGTAACTTGGACACCGTGACATCATCTCAGGTATCTTCAAAAACATGTCGTGCAAGTCCTTTCTGAGTTTGTACAGTCGATAGCACATCAGACAGCCTTTATTATTAACCACATAAGGTGTTCAGCTTGATATAATAAGAATAGTACTATGAGTATACGAGTATTTAATATTTTACCTGGGTATTTTCCTTTGGCATTAAACAGCGAGATGGATTGTGAAAGGCTTTAGAATGAGATAAGGCAAGTACAATATTACACCAGATTCTGTTTGTTATGCTATGTGTACTAGAAGCGTTTGCAGTGAATATTTATTATTTCTGAGTATTTGAAAGTTTGTTATGGAAGAAACTTAACGCGGAGTTGCGTGAAAGCATGGGCTGACATATCAACAGCTTATGCAATAAACGTGAACTGGATATTTTCAAATAAGAGTAATATAAGAAATTAAAGCTTCAGGAAACTTCTTTAACAAATCCTACAGGTAAGTACAGTAACGGTTAAAGTTTTATTGATATTACGGAAAAGCTAGCAGACGACAAATGGCCCGAACGATGGGGTAACTAGGTAAGTACATAATGAACATTGGTTGTATTGTATTTTACAAGGTAACAGGTCACAGGTGTATGTCGTAATGTTGGTAGTTCTGTCTAATGGCAATAATTCATTGAGCACGTTTAATTGAAAATACCATTTGTGTTATGCATAATCCCCTAATCGTAATCATTTAATGAATGACTCAGTCAAATTTTTTAACATTTTTTAAAAGAGTGCTCCTCATCTGAGGTGATACCTACTTATTTTTGTTTACTAAATGATAGTTTTGAAGTCTGCTTTGTCAGATTGATAATATTTGTCGTGTAACAAGATAAGAATCTCAATCTTGTCTTGAACAAGATTATTTAAGTCATCGATATACCTAGATGCGTCAGAGCACAAGAGTTCACTACACAAAGAAACGGCTTCTTTTTGTCTTCAATACCAATTTCGGCCGCTTAAAAAACAAAAACATCACGAATCACTTACAAAGAACACAGTCACGGGATCACAGAACGAAACACGCACGATTTTTACCAAATTTGACACATTTTACAGTATCGTCATGAGTAGAAGTATAGGCTGCGCAGGCGGCGAAGGCAGCGCCGCTCTCCTCGCCTCGCCTGCGAGCCTCCGATTCACTTATATGCACACCGCCCTCGGTAAATTCCTTGCATAAATAAGTTAGAAAGCTCTACACAGTTTCTTATTTTCACATACACTTCAATAACTGCACTGTTTCCAAAACAACTATAAAAAACTAACTTCCTTACCTTACACTGCGCAGTATTGATGAAAACACGATCGGCGACGGAAAAACAAGCGAAAAGCAGACACAGTCACGATGGTACCAACACTTCCAGAGTAATGGCGGTTCGGTCGTTCCAACTCGTCGAATGTCTCACAAACTCGGAAAGCGAGGCTTGTTTGCTTAGTGACGCGAGGCTCGTCCCTCCCGTCTCTTTCTCGCTGCACGTTGTACCGCTTCAAAGAAAGAGTCAGATATATCAGTATCAGTACCGCTTTTGATACCTGCGGTGCAGCAACCTACATCACCGTACGTTGGACAATGTCATGTCTTATGTTTGCTGTTCGTCTCAAAAATTCTGCACAATATTTACATGAGTCCTCTTTTGGTTGATGTCTAGCTTCAAAACTTTGCTTTGTACATATCCTGACCCAGATAGTTCAAGTATGACGTGTTGTGATACACCTCTCAAAGAAAAATGAATAATGATTGGCAGCAAAATTAACCAAATTTTGATGCTTTATGGTCACAAAATAGTAAACGATCAAGCAATTCAAGAAATAAAGGTAAAAGAAACAATTTAGATAAATTCATTTACGAAATCTCAAATGAAAAGGTTCCTGAGCTATGTGTGTATAAATTCTTTTCATTTGTGGAAAGTGCAAATCTAGAAACAAATTAACCTCTTGCTTGAGTCCCATTACTAATATACAAACTTTTTACTTCCGTAGAATCAAAATGGACTTGATAAATACTAAAGCGCCATCTAGCGGTACTGTTAAAAATCATCGCTGTGTAATAAGTTCGAGTCGACGTGAAAGGACAACCATTAGCAAGCCACTCTTCGAGCAAAATATTTCCTGATATAGTTTGCTCAATCGTTACCAGATGGAGCTACTAGTCTGCTAGATGGATATGTAGTTTCTACCTGACCTACACAGGAGCTTTATGTTTACCTAAATTACTATGCAGCTATGTAATAAATTATTCATTAGAAGAATTGGAAAAAATGTGAAAAAAGTTGTGACTTTTCTTCATATTAATTAATTTTAGTGATTTAATTGAGACCTTTGACAAAGATACATAATTATGAGTATTTGTTTATAAACACGTATGGAATGTTTGGAGTAGTAGGCCTTTCTATTATCTGACGAACAAATCAATAAATTAATGTTTCAACACTGACTGAATTCTTATAATGTAAAAGGAAAACCCAAGGAGTCCCACAAGGATCATATCTAGGTCACATTTTGTTCCCTACTCAGTTAGATCTAACATTTTCTAAATCCCGTATCCTTTTTTATGGTTATTGAGTGATCTAACAGATTAAGTAGGTATACTTAAATAAATTGTAGAAAAAAGTGAGAGCTTTCACACCTAAGTAACAAAATCATTAATGAAGTATGATGTACTTTGATAATTTCAGTGATAAATTATGTCTTGAAGAATTAAGACGCTGCGTAGAGTAAGTGCTAATGTAAGCAAATGTAGGTACATACTTGATATTAAAATATTTTTTTTTTTCATTTATTATCATTTTACAAAGGAAGTTCTTAAACATATTACAATTAAATGCATTGGCATAAACCACTGAGGTTTGTTTGCAATGCTTGATGCGGTCAGTCTATTAAATTAGTAATCAAACAGTTGCGTTCTACAAAGAAACAAAGAAAAAACATAATAAAAGTTACAATTTTCATAGATAGGCATCCCTGTCGAGCCGATTTACCAAGAGGTTACTATATAATGTATTCGTATAAGTCGTACCCATACTAGGCAAATGCATTTCCGCTATGAAATATGTTCCAGAAAAAACGACCTTAGCTTGGACTTAATGTTATTTTCATTTAAATTATCTTTTAAAGTAGCGGGTAGTTCGTTAATTAAAATACTTGATATTAAAATAAACGGTTAAAAGTTAAAATCAATGATCGAAGTAACATCATAGGTGATGATTTAAATAATATTTATCATTATGTACACTAGCGAGCGATAAAACCTAGGTTATCCTAGAGAAGCGATTAATTTTGTAGTTACACTGCTATCTGCTATTGTACAGGTTCGACAGTTTTCTACATTATCATGTCTTACTGTTAGTCTATCTATGTTATCTTCCGCTCACTTATATCCCTATCTGACCGCAGTTTGTTCTATACTAGAGCTGTTCTGTCTATTCTGTATGATTCATTGAGTTTATTATAAGTATAATCAAAAAGTGTAAGTATCACTTACGACTGTATAAAAACTTTGAGACAAGTTTTGAAATTGAGTGTCCCAAATTATGTAAACTAATCTAGCTAACCTAGCCAATATTTAGACTTGGCAATTTAATATTATAACCTATAGTTATCAGCCCGTTAAGACGATTAGCCTAGTTGTTCGGTTCTTTTTAATCATAATACAGGGTTCAAAAAACCATTACATACAGGCTATATTTACGTGAACATCTAATTACATGCCGTTATAGCGAAAGTTTTGGCAAATTGCTAGTCAATATGTTAGTAGAGCGCTAGTTTTGAGGGTCCTGTTTTCACTTATCGAAAGCTATATTTTTTACAGACTGGAGAAATGAAAAAAAAAAAAAAAGAATCTAAGATACAAGATAGGATCTTCATGATTATGTAAAAGCATTGCATTTTTATTCGTCAATTAGGTAAACAAAATGAGGTAAAGTACCTAGCCACTTCGAAAAAATCATAAAAAGTAATGTTTTGCTCAAGAAACGAGTTTTTGTTGATCACTGGTGTTTCTAATTGGTCTTGATTTAAAACAATTTGCACGTCGTTCTCGATCGGATCCAATTTCACGGTCTGATCAAGACATTGGGTGACGTGACACTGGTCTGATCTTTACGAGAAGACTGGTCAGGGTAATTATCATAAAAAAATTGGATCACTGCAGAAAATGCATCTGTTCTGTGAGTGCAGTGCCGTTGTAATAGGCGAATAAAAAATATTTTTGGGAAAACGTTAAAATTATCAATATTTTCGCAAATTTTAATAGACTCTAATGGTATTGTAGTAGTATACCACACCGTTAGAATATAGTTTCTCTACTTAATCCAAAACAGTTTTAGGTACGGACGACAGATAAGAACCCACAGTGTCTTTTGTACCTATGTTCTTAAAAATTGAAAGTCATACTGTATTGGCATTTGATACGGGTATCTGGAAAACTTTAAAGGTTAACAATTAATTAATGTATTTTTCTTGTCACTTTACCTGTTTTTCAACTCAGACAGAAAAATCATTTGAAAGATAAAATGAACATAAAATTGTTTCTTTATGTAGAGCAAACGATAAAAAGTGTGGCGCTTAGTTTTTAGTATTTGCTTGCTACTTTAACTAACATACTTCTGGTGTTTACTGTTCTCCTTGCCTCCTTGTTTGGGATGCATAAACTGCCTAGCTCGCATAAATACTTATAACTATGTATATTTTAAAGTCTGTCTGTCTATGTATATTAACTTTGAAAAAGAGGCTGACAATAGTGACTGAGTTTCTTGCGCTGATTCTTCTCAGCACTGGCCCATTCATTGTCCTGAAGCAGTGGTAGGGTTAATACTGGGACGTGTAAAAGTGCTTTTTAAAAGCTTACTTGCATCAATAAATGAGTTTTGAATGAGCAACTGCGTTACTTTCTTAGTAGCAAAAGTCTGTCGGTTCCTGTTATTATAAATACATTTGCCCACTCGATGTCCTCAAGCTTTTAATGTGGTTTACTGCTATAGGATATAGACCGCTTACCGGAAGGCGTAGCGTGGGATCACCTGCCCTATGGACGGACGACCGTAGAGGTTGCGGGGTCACTTGCAGGCAGCCATCTAGCCAGAAGTCAATGGGCCTTTGTTTAGAAAGATGTCTATATGATGTGATGTTGATAAAGAGGTTGGGAATTCATTTGCAGGCTTATGCCATGCAATACTATCTAACTCAAACTACTATATAACTCAAAGGTGACTGACTGACTGACATAGTGATCTATCAACGCACAGCCCAAACCACTGGACGGATCGGGCTGAAATTTGGCAAGCAGTAGATGTTATGACGTAGGCATCCGGCTAAGAAAGGATTTTACGAAACTCCACCCCTAAGGGGGTATCGGGTAAAACGGGATTCACGCGTACGAAGTCGCGGGCGGCCTCTAGTGTTCAATAAATAGCTAAATCTCAATAAAAGATAAAAAATGTGCAAACTGTACGCCACCTGTAACGAAACGAAGGTCAAGACTTAATTAAACTCAAGCACAGATTCTGTCCTGTAATTCATTTAAATGTTTAAATTCAAATAATTAAAATTAAATATATTGTAGATATATTGGTTTACATTATCTTGTGTTAGTACAGCATTTTTACGTGATGAGATAAGAATAGAGCATCTGCATTATGCACATCATTATCACCATGCAGTTTTTTTAAAGTAAACAGTTAAATAACGTCATACTCGTCAGTTATCTTATGTATTAGAATTATTATTAAGATCTCCGTTAACTTTGTTAATTGCACGTAACAGAGACACACTTATAAGTACATATTTCTATATTTTCATTTTAGTGGTTGCTACTTTATGTAGGTAGGTAAGTACTCGTAGGCAAATTAAAAATCGTTATTATGGTCAAAGATTTTTTAGTTTATCTACAACTACATAAATAAAAACTTCTGTTTACCTTTTATAACAATTTGTAAAGCCGAAGTTTGTACTTTGTAGTACGAATATGCACAAAATTAAAATATGAACTGTTCCAAAATTATTTTTGCAAAGGGACATGCCCTTAGTACACATAATTATTGACGTGTGACTGTAACGGGAAAACACGTTAGTTCCCGTGGGGACAACGGGAACAAACCATAAAACAAAGAGCAAGTGCAAGATGCAAGTGCATGCATCTCCGGAGCTATTGTTTGGGCGCGTAAGAATATTGAAGGTTGGATGCTAATTACTAAAATTAGTGACGTGTTCGTTGGTACAGTTGTCGACAGAACGTGTTAAAATTATACATTGTTTTATTTAATAGTGCATTGACGTTGAAGTTTATCGATTTTTATTTACAGCTTTGTTAATGAAAGTCCGTTTATAAAATTAAATATAACTTGTGGAACGCACAAGACCGCGGTGTCAATTGATTTCTATTGTATCTCTATTCGCTGGTACTTGAATGGATAAATATTTCTGTGGTTTCAGTCATGAAAGCCTTAATATTTAAGTACTACATTTGAGTTTTCTTTGACTTTTCTTGAAAAAAATATCGCATTCCAAACTAGTGTGTTGGATCTTTAATGTGATAGGTTAATAACGAATATCTATGAACTTGTCATTGAAGTTTTACATCGATCTTACAATATTGCAAAAAAAAAGTACATAAAAGCAATTAAGTTCATTGCACCCAACCAGTGACATCAACAGAAACATTGTTTCAATTGATATTAGTCATTCGTTACATAGTTTATAGTAAAGCCGCGTCTGCGCGAATGTCCGCTGCGCACACGCATCCTGACTGTGTTTGGTAAATATCGCTTGAACTCCGTGACCCGTGCACGTGGACAATGTACAGCTGATCAAGCTAAACATTGTGGCACCTTATTATAATTATAATAAGAGCGAGATTGCAACAAGAATGTAAGGTGGACTGTACGTGCAATGTGCATATTGCACCGACATACGCCTATAAGTCATACATGCAAGATCCAACAGGTTCTGTTTTCCTGTCTGCGTATGAAAACATTATGGATCTCTCTAGCGGGATAGGATGCCTAGGACTTATATGACCTAGACCCTAGGTAGTAGCTAGCAAAGTCAAAAAGCTTTTACTGTGTAATATATGTATTCCCTGTAACAAGGGGCGCGGCCGCGCGGGTCATATTTAAATTTTGAAAAAATAGTCAATGAATATGGACAATTTGCTACTCTAATTTTCACGCCACTTCATCTAGCAGTTTTTCCGTGAAGAAGTTACTTATATTATGCGTGCGTAGATAGGTACAGATGACGGCATGACAACGTAACCACTGTGGGTTCTTGTGCAGTTGTAATAGGGGCGAGTTTGCAACAAAAATGTGTAACCTGATGTGCTGTCGTGTGTACATAATTAAATGCAGAAAAATTTAAATAAGTAATAATTACTTGTGTACAACTTTATACCTATGTCTAAGCTCGCTTTCATTGTCGCTGTATTCATGCTCAATATACGCAATAATCAGTGTTCATTTAAGCTTAAGAAAATCTATAATTTACTTCAGAAATAAAGCCACAAATAGTTATTAAGCTTTGAGTACTCGTGCCATTAACTGTGCTTTAGGCGCTGCGGCAATCAAACGCATCATGTGGATGAAAATAAATGACTTTTATTGATTTGCAATGGAAATCTTAATGTCGGGAATAACCGGTATTCGTAGATGAGATTCCCATGAAAATATTAACGGAATGAGCGAACCATGAGCATAGATAAGTTATTATTATTTTACTTTTTCTACTGCATTTGCAGTGTTGGGGCAGAGAAGTTCTCCAGTGGCGATCACGGACCGGAAGCCGTAGTGAGGGCAGGCCTTCCACAAGAGGACCGATGATTTGAAGAAGTTCGCGGGAAGCACCAGGATGCGGGCAGCGCAGGACCAATGTGGACATCCTTGGAAGAGGCCTTAGACCACAGTGGACAGTATTTTTGATTGAAACGAACGAACGAACTTTTTTTTACTGATGGAATGGTAGTCTTGTGGTTTAAACTTCGGAACCACTGTAAGAATTTCAAAAAGTTTTTCATATTTGTAAAGCTTTGAGGAAATCATACCACGCTTAACATTACGGTGTCTTATGTAAAGGAGATTTTTAACACAAAAACTTCAACAGAATCAACAAACCATATGCACCGCGTATGACAGCGACCATAAAATTGTATGTTAATGCTCAAAAATTATGGATAGCCTTTTACGTTTATTTTAAATCAGATTAACTCTAGTTATAAAACGCGTTTGTCACTCTGTCACGCGTTATGAGGGTGGACCACCGGGACGGGAGATTAGGGCCTTTGTCTTGCTACAGCCGTATCTGGTATTAATAAAAAATATCTCCAAAGTGGGCCTCCATTTCATTTAGTCTGTGATTGCGTAGAGCGGACTGTTTATTGTTTTGAACAAATGCAATCGGGACTTTCAATTTTAAATTAATCAAAAGATAGGAACTAAGGCCTATGTTAGTAAACAAATCTCAAAAAGAGCCTATGATTGGTTGAATAATTTCAATATTGTTTCCTTAGAAAACGTCGATACTTTAGATATTAATAAGTTTCCTAGTCATCATACACATCATGAGCAGCTGAAAACATCAGGTAGGTCTGAAAACGTCTTAAACGTCGCAGGCTGGTATTAGACTTAGCTCTAATTTTGGAAAATTCTTTTATAAATTAGCATCGTGTTGAAATCGATTCCGATCTGCTCGTGATTGGTTTAAAGAAAGCATTATTCGAATACAGGGAATGCGCGGTCTCGATTCTCGATTCGCGGGAAATGCACTGCTCGGATTACACGCCAACATTCTTGCACAATGCATGTAAAATGCGTCTGGCTGAACTTGAGCGATTTGTTTGATCAGACGCGTAATACCTATAGGTACTTAATACTGGGAAATATACAGGTTAACTGTCAGTAATACTTAGTACGGACGTCACAGGCTTAATCTTTGGCATCTTATGTAATTTGCTATGTTGCAACAATGTAATAAGTTGCCTGACGTGCGCCTATACGAGTATACTTTAAGTTCAGATAACTGTTTTTCATCAGTAAAACTTCGCGGCCTCGTAACAAAAACAGGACTATCTTATGGATTGAGGATCCATGTCAACTATGTCTGATACCAAATTCTACCTAAATCGGTTCAGTGGTTTAGGCGTGAAAAATGTAACAGATAGAGTTACTTTCGCCAATGTTAAATTATGTGACATTGCCTCTAGACAATTAAATCGAATCCAAATCGACACGTATAAATGATAAAATAAATTGAATCTATTTAATTAATAAAATCAATGGAAAAATGACACCACGATGTCACGCTCGATTGTTTGGGCCACAACGAAAGCGATGCATCTGATTGTATACAAAATTAATGTGCCTGGACGCCTGTCGAAACTAAACAATAAGAAAGGTTGGCCCGCTTCCGTCCTTAGTATTCATATACAATCTTTTGTCCTCCTTTCCTGTCGTTATTATGACTTTTTGGAGAATTGATTCGAGGTTAAACAAGTTGTCTACGGTCACGTAATGTTTGTCTATGAAGGGACATGTAGAGTCTTTTGGTAGACCAACTGAATTATTCTATAGGTTCAAAGACAGGAGACCTACTTTTTCAATTGTTTTTTGTAATTACTCAGACATCTTTAAACAAAAGACAGGCGCTTCATTTCAATTCGGAGCTGTCACTTTTTTGTCTCTTCCTCTGGAAGCAAATTGAGCTGTATGCTTTTTTACTTTTTTTATCTTGCAGATAAAATAAACGCATAGCGTTCGTTATCGCGATTCGCCGAGTTCTACGCAAATATTGTTCGTGAAAACAGTCGTCTGTTTAGTTTGCTTGTGATAGCATAGCGTTTGCGTGGTGACGTTATTGTGGTGATATCCGTTTCATAAAATTTAACGTTAATAAAAAATTGCGATATTCTTCGAACGCTATTTGGATTATTCTGAACGTCTCAAACGTTGATGGAAATTGAATTGGTGTAGTTTTTACCACGAATACGAGTGTATATTTATTTACTTACTAAGATTTTTAGTATCTACTTAGTTTCTGTTTTGCCATGCATCCATGCGGCCATTTCTCGCATGCATATTTTCAAATATTTACAATAATGAGTTTTCGTGTTTATCTACCCATTTTTTATGGAAATAATGAGGATCAGTCAACTAAAGCAGATATCGATATCCTCACATTAAGTAGTAAAAAAATGCTTTCAGCTATCTTTTCCTATACCGAGGAGTAAACTCGTCGCTTCGATAGTGATGACGCATAAAAAAAAACTTTAAAAATTTGAATTCTGATATCCTTATCATAAAGGCGAAAAAAATGCAATTCGGGAAAGTCGCTCCTGATAGCGTTATCGTGTAAGTAACGTCCGGCTCGACTCCTGCGCATAGAGGGTCGCTGTTCTCTTTGACACTGCGTTGAGTCATTAAAGATTTGTCCTGAGTATGGTAAATAAATGAGTGTCAATTTTGCTGCGCTTTGAGGAAAATTTGGGATGATAGGGCAACAATAAGGATATAGTTTGGCGAAATAAGTTTTATGAATAGGACAGTCTACGAAGCTAAACACTATGTACCTAATGTAAGAAAGAGCTGTACCACAGAATACATAAGAGGCTGTTACTTATTATTATTCTGTGGCTGTACCAAATAAAAAATATCTGTACCTACCTATAAATATGAACGTACCCAAGGAACGTAATTTCTAGTAGACATTTTTAGTAGAGGCCAAATACCAATTGTTGGAATTCCAAACAGCATGATAAGTATACCAAAGCTTGCAAGTTCGGTTTTGCATAGATAATTTGGCTTTTATCCTTCTAGGTTTCAGGTTAGAGTTTAAGAAATTAATAGAGTCGGCATCTACTTAACTTTGTATATTATTGAAATATTTGATTAAAGGTCTCCTTTTTCAGAAAGCTGGCTAAAATTTTCCTGTTAGTTTTTTCCCGGTGCCTAACTCTATTGTTTGTAGATACTTATTTCCTAAAACTTAAATGTGTAATGCTTTATCTAAGTCCACTTAGGGCAAGGTTTTGAAGGCCATGTCCTACATTTGGTAAAAAACATTTTCCATTCAAATGAATCCTTCACGTTAACCGCAAAACCACAGATATTTCTACGGTTGACCATGTCAATTTTATGAATTTTAATTACTAATATTTAAATTAAATTACGAACTTTTTTTTACTATGAAGCGTACATTCAACCATAACAAATCATAAGTCGATACAATGGAGAGCACATCAGACTGGTTAGTTTAAATTTTTATTCTAAAATAGCATCTATTTCAAAAGCATAAGATGTCTTGATGATTTTACCTTGATGTGCTGTCATTTGCACATAAAACGCTAACGTACTTTATTTGGTACACGAGGAAAAATGTTGTCAAACTTAATCATATTTTACAACTGAATGATTTGATTGTATGAGGAAATAAACAACTTGGTAATGAATGAAAAAATATTATTATCATCAATCAAATCCTGTTTTTTTTTTCATTAACAACCGTAAGTCGACTAGCGGAAAATGTCATTTTAATGATAAATTACTGTTTACCGATTGGATGAGTGCGTTGATATAACGAAGCATATTTTTGATTTTATTTGCCTGAAATTTAAAGTTATTAATATTAAGTATTGGTAACTTGGCTATTATGCATTTACTATTTATTACAAAAAACTTTTTAGGTTTTTTATTTGAGGCTACTGTACTTATTTGACAGCATAAAACACACAAATATGTACTTCATTTCATTACAAAGCCCTTACATTTCAGTTTAGCCCTAAACACACAAAATACATTTAAGTTGGAGCCAATTGATTGGTAGTATGGTGATGTATCCAAAGTCCTTAAAAGACAAATTAAACTCAAACCTCTTTCACGGTAATTAGATACGTCCGTATCTAGATTTTAAATGTTAAGTAAACACCAGTTTTGCAGTACACCGGAATTATATCATCAAGTTCTCACAGGGTAAACGACCCATTATCGAACGCCATTGACAGTGCGGCGTTATGCTCTGTGACTCATGCGATGTGTAGGGCACACTAACTATCTGTGCTGTAATCTGCACCCATCAAGAGTGACTGATATCTGAACAAATGGATATTATGACAGTCATCACTATCTGCAATTTTTTTTAAAGAGGTTAGAGACTAATGTTAGGCTAACGTTTTGAAATTTTAGCACGATTACTCAATTACGCATCCAGCGCCCTCTTGATAACTTTATGAAGTCATCGGTCCACCTTGTGGGTGGACGTCCAACCGCGATTTTTAATTGTACGCTACGTACAGCTACCAACCGGCCTTTGTGGAAGTCATTGGGGGAGGCCTATGTTCAGCAGTGGACTTCCTATTGCTGAAATGATGATGATGATGATGTCTCAAAAAAAGGGAAGGACGATGACGATGACACACTGACTTCACATTACATTACAAAAAAAAAAGTGTAAGCATTTACGTTGCGCTTCTTTATCCCGTATCTCTGGGTGCAACATAAAGAGGTTGTAATTTGACTATTTTATAGGGACTTTTGGACTTAAGAAGTTCTTCTAGCATTTAGTATGAGCGTTATTAGATAAGATTATTTTTTTGCAAATTATTTTCCAGCTTCTAAAGTCAAAACTAAATATTCTCGAGAGGCTATTACGCCCGTATTCAAAAACATAACTATGAGGTCTCACAGTGCGCGTGAACGCACAGGGTGACACACGAACCAATCACAGAACTGTATTCAACGCTGTGCGTTCGATTTGCTGCTTCACTTAAGCAAGCATAGTTTGTGAATAAGGACGTTAGATTCTTCTCCTCAAATGTTTTATTTATGATTCAGATTCTGGGTAATGACACAGTTTACTGACTTCCATAGGTCCAGTTTCAGTGTCTGAATGGCGTGTAGTTACTGGGTGAGAGTATGTCGCAGTAGACAGCTCTGGTTGCGTGTTTTATAGCGTTGTACTGAGTATGGTCAATATTGGCGTCATATTCGGAAAAATTTACTCGATGTATTTTTGTAGCGATTGTTTGTGTAAAATTCGACGAAATAATTACAGTTCTCATTGCCTTTGTCATTTGTCAGTGGCTTTATAATATCAAAAACAAAACAATCAAAAACAGAGCCTATAGAGACGCAATTCTTGCGATCATCACTATGATGTAGTGGAAGAAACACTACTTGCAAAATACCCAGTTTTTTAAGTAACAGAAATTTTGTTAGTTCATCATTAGGAATCAGATTTAATAATATATCAATAAAACGATAAAGATGTACGCTGAAAGTCAACTTATCAAACAAGATCTCGCTGTCGTTTTTAATTATAACAATAAATAAAAACTTAATGAGATAGTCAACGACCAATTTGTTGCAGTGCCAGTAAAAGATAGGGACGATTAGCTCAACATCGACTGTTACTAATTGTAATGGTCCGAGAGTGATGCCTTGCGAGACTCCCACGAAGTTGCCTTGGTGGCTTGGTACAAATTAACTACACTTGAGATTGATTAATTGAGATGCTTCTTAGCAGTGTATTGTTTACAATAATTATTTGTCAATTTGGTTTCAACCCTGTCCTAACTCGGTTAAAAAAAGTTGGTTTAGAATGTCAAAAGCCTGGGTGTTTAAATTATTACAAAACTAAGCGGTAAGCAATAGCAAAGTAATTAAGGCTGTATTATCTCCAAGAACTTATAAAAACAAAACAGGTACACTTTTAAAAAGGCTATGTTATTTAATACGAGTATTTTCACGCGTTAAAGTTACGAATATGTGACCTACATTTTCCAAAAGCGAAGCGTTAACTCAAAATCAATTAAAAGACGAGGAAGTCGTAAAACGTTACACGTAAATTATATCATTTCAGATTGAAACGCAATAACTTAAATGTGGCATAAAAACTAGGTAACTTTATTGTTAAAACTGGTTCAGAAGTATGTATTTATATGCAAAAATCTTACAAGTAGGTATACTACAGTACATACAGTAGCAGTAACTTTTTTTCAGATAAGTCCAGCTACATCGTGATCTGTTACGAGATTATTCACACATTTCGTTTCTGTCACTGCTGCAACTCCTGTGTAGCCAGGATCTACAGCTTGACCGCATGACCGCCAATAAAAACCCAACCAGTGAAGGTCAAATTTGTCCCGGAGGAAATTTAAACTGACATATAGGACCTGCAACGAAATTAATCAGAAGAACATAGAAAGAGTTCGAAGCTAAGGTTCAACTTCTCGTGACCTGTTGTTGACACTTATCATCAGCCATAGGACGTCCACTGTTGAACATAGGCCTCCCCCAATGCTTTCCATGTTGCCCGGTTGGTAGCGGCCTGCGTCCAGCGCCTTCCTGCTACTTTTACGATGTCCGATATCCACCTTGTGGTGGACGTCACACGCTGCGTTTTCCGGTACGCGGCCTCCACTCCAGAACCTTGCTCAATTGACACTTAAGTTTTTTTTATTCACAGAATCGCTTAAGCTTCCTTATTGTACCATGCACGACCGTCTCCTCATCGTCTAGTGACAGTAGGTAGCCCTGGTAGCACTAATGACCGCTGATGGCTACTCGCAGACACAACACGTCGGTTTCCATCGATTAAGACGTCATAAGCTTGCATGCCGAGTAAATTGGTGTAATTAATTAGATTAGCCGGCGTCCGATGACTTTCACAGTAAGGCAGTGTGCGCGTGAATACATCAATAAATAAATATAATGTCAATGTTGTACAGTACTTCAGACTTATTTCGTTGCAAAATATCACTATTAAAAGTTGTGGGAAAAAGCTTAAAGCTCGATGTACTGTCGATCTTACTTACTGTTACTTTTATTGATTTTAATTTGGCATTTTAGAGTACTTATTATTATTCTGTGATTTTAGTGGTAATTGAGTACTTAATATGTTGTGGCTAGGGTTGCCAGGTCCAAAATCACAAAAGCCGGACTTTGTGCTCATGAGTGAGTACTATCATCATCGGTTGCTAACCAACATCCTGATGCGTGCGCTCCATATGATTCTGTGGCTCGACTTTTGCCTGGCGCGGCAACCAAATAAAAAGCCTAACAAAAGCCGGACAGGCCGGACAAGGCAATATTTGGCCGGACAAGTCCCTAAAAAGCCAAACATGTCCGGCTAAAGCCGGACGCCTGGCAACCCTAGTTGTGGCGCTACTTCTGACAAAATATGTAAAGTATTTAGAAGAACGGCGCGCTACTGATTGATGAAAAATAGGGCCATGTCAAGGATGAGAAAAGCTAAGGGTGGGTTGCGTTGCACCACCTATCTTTAACGGTAACTATGACGATAACCGGTTCTTTTTGTATGGAATTTGACAGATTTTTGACGTTTGTCAAAGTTAAAGTAAGATGGTGCAACCCAGCCTTAGTATCATGTTCATGATGATCTGTTGTCTTCCTTGAAAATGATTCTGTTTAGTAGTGAGATGACCAATAAGTACCTAACCTCGTAATAGTAGGCAAAAAGCACAAATTCCGGATTTTATTCACACGTGTCCTGGTGGGTAGCTTTGCTCTCTGTAATCTATGCAATTTGAACGCGATGAATAATTCGACTGACGTTAGATGTTTATTGACGTCACCTTTTTTATCAACCGGGTGTGGCTTAATTTTAATTCATGTAAATACCTGATATGGTCTGTCGTTCATGTACATGTATCTCGTATGTATTACGTATACCTACATACCTACATTTTAAGCGCGCAGTTACGTATGACGTTCGAAATCGATCCTAATCTGTGGGTCTAGACAAAGTGCAAATTATAATTAATGATTAAACGAACTTAAAAAGTGAAGTTCTATCATAATTATGCGAGGGCTTTGTCCGAAGAGATTAGAAATAAGAACTATGTAGTATCACGTACGGTGATGCCAGTTTACGTTAATATTACTAGGCATGCAGAAAATTCGTGTTAAGTTGTTACCTACCCGCTACATATTTTAGCAGGCAGTCAAAAGGGCTGTTCCATACTTGTAAAAGTACATTATCACATTAAAAAAAAAAAATGCAATAATGCATACCTACTTGTTTAGAAATTGGGAGTTGTCTTAATAAGACATGGTTTGATGGGTTCATATCCACACTACGGGGCGGTGATAATTATGATACACGCCAAATCGTTGGCAGGTGAAAAACCATTAGTAGCTATCGAAACATTGGACTCAGAACCCTTAGCCTCGAACCCTGCCGCCGCCGACGCTGCTGCTCTCGTTGCCATCTGCGCCGCTTCCGCTGCTGCTGAAACTAGAAATCAATTAGATTCGACACCTGCAACGCTGTTGGTCTGAAACAGCTGCGCCCCTTCATGATGAGATTGTAATATTGGTGATGATCCTGTGTAGGACAAGCCTCAACACAATTACCTTAATATGAATTTCTTATCGATGCCAATCGCATTTTTTCGACTGTCTACTAAGAATTCCTTATCAGAAAAAACGTAATTCTACTTAGACTCATTAAAGATAAGATCAATTATTACCTACTTTGGTGCCAGCTGGCGCTGTGTGAAATTGTTCAAAGAATTATCTATTCTCTAAAGACTTATCTATTTATTTATTTATTACAAACACCGAAGATTGACTCCATGTCTTTTGATAAAAACTTTCCAAAACACTAAAAACTGCCTAGCGAACTTCAAAGTTTGGGGCTGATCTGAAATTGAATCCCAAAATCAAATCAGCAGCCACCAAAAAAGTCCTTTCTTATACGAATTTAACCTTGAAGGGACTTCCCCGAAAGGCAGACAACCGATGAAAACAGAGAACTTGACCTCCTGACTTTCAAAACAGTCATCACGTGTCATGCTCGTGAGCGCACCAGCCGCATCCAGCTCAGAACCGCAACAGTTGAATCTCGTAAAATATGTCGGTTGGCTTTTAAATTTTTACCATCAGTGGTCACTAGTAATAAGTGACTCTGTTGTACTAGGATAGAGTTATGTGATTTCAATCTCACAACCAATAATAAATGTCAGTATAAATCACATAATACATGATTATATTCGGACATAGAAAAATTGCAATTATATCAGGCTATTCATAAACTTATATTAAGTGTCATGAAATATAGTACTCCGATGTCTCAACTACGGGATGGGGGGCGGCGTGTTACGGGGAAACTTCTGGGGACCCATGGTCCAACATCTATTTTATTTTATTAATATTATTTAATATTAAAAACATAATATAAGAATTAATCTGCAAAGATTCCAAACATTGACCTTTCTTGGCCTTAAAGTATTTACTAAGGATCTTCAAAATTCTCAGTTTCTCAGAATGAAATTCAGTTTTGTACACCGCATAGGTGGCGTGCAGTTTCCCCCCACTTAACACAAATAAAAATAATTGTGGCAATGATGCGAAACTAGAAAAATCATTATAATCATCAATACACAATGATGTGTCCTATCTAATGATCTATCTTATCTAGATAATAGCATGGTAGATACCGAATCTTGAAGAGTCCATTCAATATTAGTATGGACTCGACATTACCAAATTCACCATTTTATCATTTTTACATTTGGAGAACGTGGCATCGTTAATTTTGCTAAATTCGTTATCGTTATATACCCCAAATTAGATAGGTACCCCGATGCATACGCAATTAAAAATTTTAAGACAACAAGGTCAAGCTTATTTCTGCGGTTTCCTTCCTTTTTTGTATTACACATACATTGCGAAAAATCACATGTGATCAAGCGACGGGTATACTAGCAGTACCCTTATAACGTAGTCTAGCTTTGTTTCTTTAATTGAATAAAAATAAAAACGCTACACGTGTCTAAATGTCTCATATAAAACGAAGATTACATCTTCATTTAACTATGGATATTATATCTTCATCATTGTCTGATGATCAAGCAGTACAAAACAATTTCCTTAAACAATTTCAAGAAAATTGTTTTACTTTTGCCATAACTATCATTCATTGAGGTATTAGATTCCACTATTTTAAAAAAAAATTGTGAATTTCGATAGCTGTAATAAGCTTGTAGACTAAGAGCTAGTGAACGCCAGACCTACGTTATTTTATAAAGGCTGAAAGTTTGTCAGCGCATGCTCCCAACATAGCTAAGAACCATGGCCAAACATGAAGTTTGGGTCATGGTGGCTTTGGCAGACAGACGGTACTAAAGGTGTGTAAAATACCGACTTAATTACGTCAAAGTATAAAGGCTGATTTTTTCATATTTCCTTCAAAATGTTATTAGAAATGACGTCATTAATTGACAGACACCTACCATGGTGGCAGCCTTTAGCCAGACACCTTAAAGTTCATGAAAATGTAGTCCTACTTACGTCATACTATAAAAGCTGATATTTACATAAAATATTTGAACTATCATTTGATGAAGTTTCCTCATCAGCCAGACACTTCTGATGGTTCCTTCGCCTGGCCAGACAGCTTTTAGGGTGGCTGAAAGTGCGAACGCAAGGCACTATAATTATTGTTTTTTGTACTTTTTCTTGTGTTACTCAAGTATTTGAGTCTGTAAATCACCATCTCATGTTGATGAGCTGATGATGGAAGGTAAGTACAACTCCTTAAGGCTTAGGTAATCCCTAATTTTAAAGTGATTACCTCTGAAAGTTGCCTAGAGTAAAGTTCTTAGCAACATTATCATTACCTATGTTAATGCTAATGTTGCTAAGAACTTTACTCTAGGCGTTTAGCAACTATTTTGAAGATAAAATTTGTGGCACCACATTTTCCGCGTATATAAATTCTAGTGAGGATTTGGGGGTCCTAATTCAATATAGAATTGTTATAGTATTATTTGATACTATAAAATTGATTATACTATGCATAGTAATAGATATATCGTGATGGTTTCGCTGGAAGGATACTCTGCAGCGCAACCACTTTCAATAACAATATACGGCGAAACCTGTGACATATTTTTTTTAAATAGGACTAGAATTTTATAGACATTTCAAAGATTTATTTTAGAAACTTACACTAGACTAGTTAAATCAAAAGTAGTTCCGCCGGGGAGCATGACGTGAATTATCCTACAACTCCTAAGCGTTAAGGAGTTGTACCTTCCATCAACATGGGATGATGACTAGCTGATGCAAACACCCAAATAACTTTAGAAACTATACTTATATATACTGGTTAAGGAATTGTCCTCCAACTCCTAAGCCTTAAGGAGTTGTACTTACCTTCCATCATCAGCTCATCAACATGAGATGATGATTTACAGACTCAAATACTAAGGGTAACTTAAGAAAAAGTACAAAAAACAATATTTATAGTGTCTCGCGTTCGCACTTTCAGCCACCCTAAAAGCTGTCTGGCAAGGCGAAGGAACCATCAGAAGTGACTGGCTGATGAGGAAACTTCATCAAATGATAGTTCAAATATTTTATGTAAATATCAGCTTTTATAGTATGACGTAAGTAGGACTATATTTTCATGAACTTTAAGGTGTCTGGCTAAGGGCTGCCACCATGGTAGGTGTCTGTCAATTAATGACGTCATTTCTAATAACATTTTGAAGGAAATATCAAAAAATCAGCCTTTATACTTTGACGTAATTAAGTCGGTATTTTACACACCTTTAGTACCGTCTGTCTGCCAAAGCCACCATGACCCAAACTTCATGTTTGGCCATGGTTCTTAGCTATGTTGGGAGCATGCGCTGACAAACTTTCAGCCTTTATAAAATAACGTAGGTCTGGCGTTCACTAGCTCTTAGTCTATTGTCTTTTAATTTGGCTGTCATATTGGAAACATAATCAGATATTATGGTTTCCGAAAAAATTAAAATATTTAGAAATTAGCCATTTTACTGTCATTAGTTAGTGTAATTATTACACACATTGTTCAAACCTTCCTTAGAAGCATTCAAATATTATGCATACAAATATTCAATCTAATCACGACATCGCGCCCAAGTGCACAACAATCAATCTTGGTATTGTCTTGACAATTTATGTCATATACAAGCATTTTGTGCAAAGTGTTGCTTACGAATTTTTTTACCGCTCTAACAAAGAGCACTTAGTTTAGTCACAAGTTTAGTTCAATTAACATTGCAGGCTTGTGATATTGACACCTTGATATTCACCACTCACAGCACGAGGCATGCTGCCTCGTCTAGAGCATATACATTAGGAATTAATCTTGATTATCAGAATTACCCCCGGTTGGAGCGTTATTTCAAATAGGTACTTTGGGCAAATTCTTTAACAGAATGCCTATTGCGTCCAGAAATAACAATCAACATTTAATTGACAGAAGAACCTAATACTGACAATTGATTTGGGAAACAATAATTAACTTTCCCACTTACATTATGGCTAATATAACAGCTAATTATACTTGTCTTTAATTACTTACCCTTAATTATCAATTATACGAAAGTATTCACTCGGGTAACTATGACAGTTATGTCACACTTAATAGTAATTATAAAACAAGCATTGTATTCTTACCAATGATTTATTATTTTTGCAAAGTAATAAACAGCTTTGTTTTTATTATCATTTCACATCAGTTCTCTCAAAATCTACATAGTTCTTATTTCTAATCTCGAGGACAAAGCACGAGCATAATTAATGATTAAACGAACTTAAAAAGTGAAGTTCTATCATAATTATGCGAGGGCTTTGTCCGAAGAGATTAGAAACCCTCCCACCCGTCTTTAACAATCATATATTATTAAAAACACAAACCCCCATATTAGTGAAATGATAAAAAATACAAATTACTACTCCAAACTAACTGACGACGGATACCAATGTCAAATGGGATGTAAACTGAGATACCCACAAAAAAAAAAAAAATATCCTCAACTAACAGTGCGTAAACTGGCATCACCGTACGTGATTGCGTAAACTGGCATCACCGTACGTGATACTACATAGTTCTTATTTCTAATCTCGAGGACAAAGCACGAGCATAATCGCAAACCAGTCGAAAAGTGGTCGAAAAGCCCCTTTTTTGTATGGAGTTTTGACGGTTTCGATTTTCGATTCGATCAAAAAGTGCGTTTTGTCTAGGGGGGCTGCTCGGATTTTGCTGACGTCCTTTTGAAATACTACGTATGATTTGGACAGACAAAAAATGAATACAAATCGTAACTACTCAAACGTAAAATGTTCATTATAATAGCAACAAAACAGTGCAACAGTGGTGTGTATAAATAAAATCGAATAAGTAGAACGGTATAGTAACAACTCACTGAAATCGTTTCGAACAGTGATAAATTAAAATTAATTTCCAGTATTAAAATGTTTTGAGAGTCCCGAACTCCCGACACACGTGGATAACAAAATAGAAAATCGGGCTCTATTTGTAACTGGTTAAGGGAATCGTAGATTTGTGAGTATTATAGAATGATTAGCCTATGATAAATGCTCCATTAACATTCCAAAGGAGAGTAGCGTGTTCCCGAGGACAGATATCGTATTACGTGCGCCAGTCGCCATGTGCGTTGATAGAGACCGCCCCAATTTCTATGAAACTTAACCAGTTGAAGGAAACTATTCTATAACGCAACGTGTTCGTTTTACATAATAGGGCCTATGATCTCTGTTTTTCTATACGTTACGGGATTAAAGTGCCATTTGATGGTACGTAAAAAAACTACGTTTTGGTTAGCCGGTTCAATTTGTTTTATTATGGATCTTTCAGCATATATAAAAATGTAGAGCTGACTTCTCTATACACAGATTTAAACTATTTAAGTTGTAATAATAAAAAGTGTGATGAATTTATTAAATAGAATAAAAGATAGATGTTCTACTTATTTTTATAATAACTAATCAACAAATAAAACATAATAATATGGTGGTTAAATTTGAAGGTTTTCCCTCGATATTTAGGTATCGTTTTTTGAATGGTCTCAAAATTTTAAACAATTACAACTTTAACTTAAATTATCATATTAATTTATTACAAGCTGATAGAAAAAGTAATGCCTTTTACAAAGCCGCTCGCAGCATGGGGTACCTAAATCTTTAGTTAATCACTTAAAGACTTACATAATTACACGCATAAATATCCAAAACAATTACCTGGGATATTGCACCTAATAACTATGAGAATAAAAGTCAACATCGTTTATGATGGTAATAACTACAGTTATTTATACTTCAGCCGTATCGAGTAGTTACGATAAACGAAAGTACGTTTAATATTTTCTCTAATATGTCGAAGAGTGATTTATGAATACAAACGACGTTCTAAGCAATAAAAATGCATAGATACCGATAAAATTTATAATATCAGGCCTTTGGTGGCAGGTAGTAACAATATTTTAATAGATAAGCCAGTGACGGAGAAGTTTATGCACATAATGACATGCTAGTTACTCGTACATGCGACGTATTAAGGTCAAAGACATCTTCATACTTCTAGATGGACTTAACTGAGACTTTGCTAACTATTTGTAGATTAACAACTCATTTGGTCGTTTAAAAGCAAGAGGAGTAGGTACCTACTCGTAGATGTGCTTCAAACGACAAAATGATGTTGATAAGTTTATGGGACTGATACAAAGATGTAATTATTTATGTGTGTGTTTTGTGTAGGTAATTTCAGGTATGTATTTGGTTTAGGCACAGAATAAGTAATAGTAGGTACCTACCAAAGTTTAGGCCTACTTTGAGACTTTTGATACAACAGCTACAGCTGACCTTTCCAGTTCATAAAGGTCTTGCAATGCAATTAAACCTGAAATTATTAAAACTTAGTGATTATAGAAGTATGTTCAATTTAATTTAATTCAATTCCTATTCATAGCTACTAGTTTAATACTGGTGGAGTAAATTGGCTTCCGCTAGAATTAACGTCGTTTTTAATCACAACTTTTATCAGGTGGAAAATACATCATTATTGGCCCGGTGGTCGTTCCTTGCTTAATAGAAAATTCACGTATCACACCTTACTGCAGAAGCCCGTTCAGTCAGCTTCAAATACTAGTAGTTTGTGACACCAAAAGTAGCCAAAATTTATTTATTTTCAAAAGTTTCAAAAGTTTACAACACAAACTTCGTTCGTTCGTTTCAGCCGAAAGACGTCCACTGCTGGACAAAGGCCTCCCCCAAGGATTTCCACAAAGACCAGTCACCTCCCGTGACCTTCACCAGATCATCGGTCCACCTAGTGGGAGGCCACACAACACAACCTTATTCCAATAACAAAGACATGTTGCGAACGTTTTGACTGCTTTGGGTGTCACGAACTAATTGACGCCAAGTGTACCACAATCCTAACATATCAATAAAACAAGGTCTCACTTTCGTGTCTCGAAGAGAATCTGCAGTTAATTACCTTTGTAATTAGCAGCTTATTAACTTAGAGTTCCGTGTCCGACATCCGAACGGTAGTTTTATTGCTAATATCCTAAATTGCCCATACTTTCTTAATATCTCGATTGGGAGAGTTATTATACAATTTATGATTAAGCAGGCGATAGTTGAATGGTCAGAGTCAAAGTTATCATAACATCATTAGGAGCTTATTTTTCAATCGAGATAGGTAAGTTTTAGATTTACTAGTAGTAAAAGTTGTCTATTTTTGTACAAAGGATATCAAAGTTCCTAATCCGTAAGATAAGAAAACCATAAAAACATTGGAAAGACGCGAAATTATAAAGAACAAATACTTTTTTCCGAGCCCTGATTAAATCGAATCCAATTTTAATGTGAAGATGTGCTACTAAATACTAATTGCATCTACATATTTCACTTATTGGGTTCATCAACTTGTCAAAATGTTTATGTAGACTAATTTAAATGTTTTCTTGACTGCCATTGCCTAATAATGTAATACCATCATCGCTATAAACGTTGTTATTAATCTGTCTTCGGGCTCGTTACTTTCTGAAGGGTCCCAGTAATTGAATGATTAAACTAAGGGAGTGGCCAAACAGTGAATGGCCTGGAGGCTTTATCCTACGGTGATTATTTTACCACAGTGGCACCACCATCTGTGGAACCTTACACGACTTCATTTAGAGATCAGAATCGAACACCTGATGATGCTGGCTGAACCGTTTGAACTGACCGCGAAAGTTGTCCATTTAGCAGGCTGACTGCTTTTTCATAAATAAAGCTTGATTGATGGGAGGTCTCAGTTAGATGCTCCATCAAGTCACCAGAGAAAGGCAAGGAAAGTGATTTTGCAATGAAACCGATGTTTAGCGAAAGTGTACAAGCGATCCTTGTTAATGAAGCTGCTTATGATCGCGTCATCGCTGATGATTCCAATCTGGGATGTAATTAGACTTATTTGCGGAAAAAACGAAAGCTTGATGAGAAATATTAATGGTTTGAGCCAATTAGAATCCGCGAATAGCTTTTCACCTTTTCTATGTTCATTCACACCTGATACTTAAAGTTTACAGTGCACGTTTATGGTTTGCTTTTTGCAAGTTTTCTAGTAGGAAAAGTCAATGACATTCACAAATAGCCACCTATAGTAAAGTTAGTTGGGAAATAGCTGAAGATTGGATGCTGCTAGAACAGTTAGAGGACAAGGACTTCTACGTAGAGTAATTATATTCAAAGTAAAATCATGCGTAAGTGATTCATGTATTTTAATGAAGTTTTACGACAAATTCTGTATGTTGTTCAAAGTAATTATGCTTTAAAAACGCATAAGTGATGCTTCAAATACGGTCGTTTATCTAATGCTGCTCTGTCCTTGAAAGACTTTATTTTAATCGGCCCAGACCAGCTCTTCATTCTGTCGGAGGCCTTTGTCCAGCAGTGGACTTCTAGAGGTTGATTTCTACCCAACAGTAAGTACCGAAACTACAGAAAACAAAACTTTTTATCCTCTTCATAATTACTATCGCCACAACAAGTTAATGAAAATAAATAAACTATACCTACAAGAGTAGCGTTATCAATGTAGGTAACATTGATAACGCTACTCTTATTTCTATTTTTAGAATAATATCTCTAACCATTTCATTAATTAAATACTGCCATTCAAGCATAGTGACAAATAATTAACGAGAAAAGTCTGAATGATTTTATAACACTGTGCGATATATTTGTTTTGAATGAGGTGTCAGAGGTTGAACACATTATAGATAATGTACTCAGAAATTATTTATTTTCATATTTACAAGTTTAAAAGTTGAATAGGTTTTGGTTTAACGCGTCTGTCTGTTCGAAAGGCAAGTCGTTATAGTATTGCTCATACAATGTTATCATAGTGACATAGTAATCTTATGTATGTTGTATAATGTAGTATGTTGCTACTTGGCAACATAGCTAGTATCTATAATTTAGCAATACTTAAGCCCGGCTATAAAATCTACACTTATAATAATAGCCTCAAGTCTGTGATTGGTTTAGATATTGAAATTGAAAAAATAACATAACAGTGGTAGGTAGAGACGACTTTACGTAATGAATGAAATCTAAAAACTTTTAGTGTAGGTGTTTCACTATGTCACGTGTAAGGTTTTCACATCGTGCCGTTGGTTTTTACAAAGGTCATTTCGTCAAAACAAATACAGTGTGAATAAATAGCACACGGTAGAGTTATCTAGCCTTAGGTATTCTTTTAAGTAATTTACTCGTACGTAGATAAGAGGCGTCAAAAACAATTATTTTGTTATTTCTTAACTTTTAACACACACCTTTAACTGACATTACAGTAGATATATTGATTTAATTATCGCCATTAAGATGTCTTCATTACAGCTAAAAGTTTATGTAATAC
This sequence comes from Ostrinia nubilalis, assembly GCF_963855985.1. NCBI lineage: Eukaryota > Metazoa > Arthropoda > Insecta > Lepidoptera > Crambidae > Ostrinia > Ostrinia nubilalis. Next base: position 6,063,638 of record NC_087088.1, on the reverse strand, counting down.
AAACAGTTTTTAACTCTACATTTTTACAATTTTGTAAGCTGCTAATTAAAATTTAAGTGCGTGATGCTAAAACTTCAGCGACGATTTATATCTTAACTACATATCTATATTATTTTAAGGTCAAAATCGGGACAAACGTTTTTCTAAATATGCAAAGACGTAACAAGTGCAGTTGTTTAGTTACTCCGTCACATGTTCCTCACACGTGTCCCCAATTCCCGCTGCGCCCGCACATGTGGCCTTACGACAATTTCCAATTGTTCCATTCCGAATGCATAATTCATAAAATCGATTTGAATTTCAACCTTATTGCAAGATCAGTAAAAGCGAGGGTTTCGGCAATTAACGAGGTGCAGGGTACCTATTGTTCTTATTCGTAGTAAGTGCATGTGTTTGAAGGAACCGATTGAGTAGAAGTGATATTTGGACGTCTGGTGTCTGGCAGACAGTTGCAAAAACGCTTCCGTCGTGTTTTACGATAATCATTTCTGTCTTAAGAGACAAATGATTTTGTAGATAGATCTGATGCCCGCTGAAAATGAGTGTTCAGCTACGCTATTACGCTGGCAGATAATACGGAGCGGGTGTTCTTTTTTTTGGCACTCTTAATTATATTGTTACATCTCTGTCTTTGTCAAATAAATATTTATTCTTCGTATTTTTTGTTGTCATTGTTTCTTCGAGCACCTTGAAATATTTTGATTAGGTAGGTACATAAAATAGTAATTCTTGTTTAACTTTCTTCTCTTTGCACATTATCCGTATTTAATGTTTCTGATATCGGTTTACGCCCCAGCAATCTCGGCCGATTGACCTCTTAGCGGCATTACTCCGGTACAAATGAACGCCCTGTCTGTCTCATTGATTAATTATGCACTCATATGCATATCTTATGTAACTGAAAATAAAGGTCACATTTCCACTCCCATAACAAGTATTTTTTGATTAAATTACCTGTGTCATTTCATGATGAATCATGGATTGGATTGCCTTTTTGAGAGACCAAGAAAGCTAGAAATATAACAATCTATCTATTCTGTTTATTTGTTATGTTTTCTTTGTCTGGTCTGGTGGAACGAAATCGCCCCTATAACTTACTACAAAGTAAACACACTTTTGTATCTTAATAGGGTAATGTTCGATGTTTTAAATATACCCTTATCCGAAAGAAGTCTACACTGATAAATGTCACCACATTACCAATTGTAATAAACGCAAAGTATCGGAAGAAATCGCGAGAGGTCACCCACTGGACGTCGAAATCGCGGCGCTTACATTTCACCAGTGCCATACATCAAAGCAAATAAGGGAAGCCGGTAATACAATTTTGTCATCGTCATTGACATTTTGTAGTCAGATGAGATCGCTTTATGCTGAACCAATCGGACAAGGCTGCCATTTAAATATGACTCACAGTTTTTACCGTAAAAGATGAGGGCATTTCGATGCAAGTTTACGCGATTTTGATTGAAATTTAATGGAAGGTTGTACAGACAGCCATAATAAGGGTTACATTGAGAATGATATAGCATGTGTGAGATTGCTTTTGTGTGGTATATTTATGTCTTAAAGCAGTAAACATCTTATAAATGGTTTTTATATATTACTCGGCAAAAAAGGACATGTCCAAGGAGGAGTTACAATAGGTACAGAATCATCATACCGAACGTCATTCTCTTACTAGATACCTCATTGATCAGCTTATATCCTTTCAGTTGCCTAGTTGTTTGAATTTGGAGGAATTTGTTTTTAGACCATAGTTCACGGAATAATTTATTAATTTAGTGACTACAGCGTTCGCCTGCCGTTCCTAATCAACCCAGTGCGTAACCAGGACATACATAGTTCCGTTCACACTGAACACCAGGTCAAGACGAAGGCGCTCGTCCGAGCGGAACGACACTCGATACGATCGAGTCGCCATCATCGAGTTACGGGCTGGCTACTTAGGGCATATCGATACTTCAGTGTTCGCGATTAAATCGCTCGTTGTATGGAAAATCGATGGAGTGGCTAGATGCTGCATTCCGTTGATATTAACAAAGTGAAACCTAATATGATTGATTGTACATGGATATTCCTGAAATGCCATATTCGTACTAACATTTATGTGATGAAATAGTTACATAACGAATAGATGAAAAGATTTTCCAAACACTCCCAATACCTTCAAGTAAATAGCATTTTCTGGGTACGCTCGCTCCATCATAGAACGCATCAATAAGCAAGGGCGTCCGCGGAAGACCAGCTTCGTAACATGCCCTTTCGAGCACCTATACATTTTTTTGTAAAGTCATATCATAACTCGAAAGCTATCAAAAGTCGCGGTAATTCGGGTAGCTCTAGTGATGCTCTACCTCTGGGCTTCGGCTTGGCACTAAACCCTGTATATTATTGCTCCTACAGATATAAATAATCTAGTTATATGCCTATTTTCCATTAGAATTGTCTGAGATTATTCATTATCAGTATTTAACCCAATGATCCTAAATTCGTATCAGTTAAAAAAGCTGCAATACCAGTCCCAATTTAGTGACTAGCTTTTTGATGCACCGTTATGCACTCCGCCATAGCCTTTGAAGTCTAGAGATAAAAAGCAAGCATTAGTCAAAGTTGGCTATCGGTTAATGTCAAAGCCATGTCACGGAAGAAGGATTTCTTGCTACCAGATCGCATTTGCTTACATTGTATAGCTAATCGAATGCTGACAATGAAGTTGCCGCATCGATACCTGTTTTGTCATCTCGATTGCAATTCGATCACGGAACAACGATCCGGCTCGCGATTTTTCATGCTAATTAATTATGGTGTAGTGTTTCGTTTTGGGAAGTAAGAATAAGAATCCTTGTGCTAAATTCGGCAGCATTTTAATTGAAGAGTAACTGATCTCATTAGTACAATTTAAAATAAACATGAGGCTATGTTATTCTTTACTAGTTCTTTAATGTGGCTTCGCTCGCCTGGATTTTGATTCTTTATCATGTGCACGTCTCCCTATCAAAAAAGTTGATTTTGATTACCAATAGTATAAAATTCGTTAGTTAAAATAATGAGAAATGATTGGTTTCTATGATAAACTTAGAAATTACTATGACTTTAATTTCAAGGATGTTTTGCGTAATATCACATAGAACTTAATAAAAGCTCCTAACCATCTTCATATTCAAAACAAAGCACTTAAACACGTCTAAGCTCTGCAGTTCCTCCTCACATGAGTTATGAAGCTCTCGTGTGATATATTGAGGCCTACATCGATCAATATGGCTGGCTCTCTGCCAACTTTCCTAGGGTTTTGTTTTTCACATCTCTCTGTCAACAGCTTCCAACTTATTGACCTGGAAATAGGAAGAGGGATAGTAATAAAACAATAATAGGTTCTTTTTTGTGTTTAGGGTTTGGTTGGTTTAAAATTCTAAATACATTTTTTATTTACAAGGAGGAAGCCCTTGACCTGCATCTCACCTGATGGAAAGTAATGATCATTGAGTCGAAATAGTCAGATGTCGACTTCTGTCTGAAGTATGTGGAAATTATAGTACCTATCTACTTTACGAATTTCTAAAATGTCACCACATGTAAAATTTTAGAAATTCTATAAGATTACTATGGGACATACCTATCTAAAAACATCGACTTAGGTGTACGAGTATGTAAACCAGCAGTTGTAAATTATTTGTAATATTGCGATACTGAAATGAAGATCGTGAAAGACAATGCAGTATTGGTGCAGTCATCAAAGCACGGGATTTAAGTATTTAGACTGCGAATAAACCGTTGACTTGGTGGCTCGTGTACCGGAATACAGCGCTGGTTGCGGATTCGATCCCGCCGGGGGCAAGCTTGTGTACGTGCATGAACATTTATAGCAAAGTCACGGACATTTGCGTGTAAATTATTTATTTAAGTATCTTTACCGTTTTCTATTCGCCATAGTAAAAGCTCAGCTTATTTCAGGGTTAAATAAATATGTGTCTAGAATAATTCATTTATTTATTAAATTTTACTGCGATTAAAAGTGTAATTCGCCGAACGTGATGAATCATTGGTGCAGTCTAAATATTAATACTTCACCATTTCCTAATAAGTCTCCTTAATGATAGGAAGATGCGTGTCACATTATGGATTTTATTTAGGAAAAAGATAATTTAGTAAAGCTATGAGTTTGACAATAATTTAGACAGATTATATTATCTAAAATTCCAAAACTAGTATTGTTCACGTGAGTGAAAGTAGGTATGTGTAAGACACACGACATTTTAAGGATGGTCGTGGAAATGCCAGAGAGAAAGGTTAATGCCTAGACCCTAGAATGACTGGTACGGTCACGAATTAGAGAGATTAGGTACGTCTCCTTTTGAGGCTTGTATCAGGGCGAAGTGAAATTTCCATGACAAATAGTCACATGTCCCATTTGAGACCACCTACGTCGATTTACAGAATCATTTGTCACTTGCCGACAGAGATGTTACTTTATTAGTTACAAAAACGCTCGCTTTTATCCCGACGTGGTAGAGTTTAATGTAAAAGTTCTATGATTAATTTGTCATAGTGTAGAGAACGTTAAGCGACATTTTATTGTATTAGAAATCGAGAGGATCAAGTTTGTTGAAATGAAATACGACTTAAAAGAACGTTGACATCGTACTAAGTACCTACTTAAAGGATTTTTTGAACACAATAATTTGTGTGACCACTTTTACTCAAAGTTAAAAATGAAAATCCATCATGTGTGCTCTATAGTGACAGATTGATTTGCATAGTCGATGTACAGTTTTAAACGATGTTTAATAATGTTAATGTAAATTTCATAGCAGCGAAAGTTTTATGATAAGAACTGTGTTTTGACGATTTTAAACTTTATATCGCCATGGTTGTACAGGCATTTTTGTTTGAAGAGGAAAGTTTCATTGCTGTAATCAATCAAAATTGTTTGTATTACAATTACATGTACCTACAATTTAGAATTTAATTAATTATTAACTGTCGTTTGTTTGGCAGCAAAACATGATAAGTTTAGTCGTCATTATTCAGATTACAACTTCATAATTGATTACACGTTTCGTCGTTTCCGATTGTTTTAAATCACGCCGCGCCAATATCTTTGGGCTCTTACTAAAGTGTACAATCAGAAAAGGACGTCAGATATTTATAAGTGATACTTATAGGGATCTCCAGTGTACCAAAATGGTAAATTCACATTACAATACCAATTTGTATGAGCCCAACAGTGAAGTGGTCGGATTGGCTAACTCGAGATCCGAGGAACGCGGGTTCGAATCCAACCGCCGCTCGACTATTGTAGTGAGCCCACTCGTAAACATAAGCTTATTTAGCATAACACGTCGGGCTAACGTAGTCCAGTAGAATTAGCTTTTAAATCGGAAATAATTCCTACAAAAGATTTTATTGTTTTAATGGCTTCATTGGTTGCCCATTAAGACTCTCCTAAGTTTTCGACTTCGACGGAGTTGTGCTTAAGTGGTGGGGGCCCCCGAAAGGGGCATTTTTTCGGTTTTCCGGTTATACCGCGTAAAGGACTTACCCTATCAAAAAGTGGTCTTCATGACGGTTGAAGGGCACTTAATCCTGCATTGAATAAGACCAAATTCATATGTTTTGGACCAACCGTTCTCGCGCTAAAGTTCGGCAAAGTAGAAAATATACGTATAATTAATGACCCTCTCCATGTCCAATGGTTTGTTACCCACAGGCTTCCAAGTCTTGAAAGGGGCCACCTCAACCAGTGTAACCCTATCAAGGCTTACGAGCTTGATGCGCCTATCCTTGTTCGTCCCAGCCGTTCCTTAACTGCGGTTGCTGCACCTCTTCCTGGCACTCACCTGAACGACTCTGTGTTACCTACTGTGGCTGCCCCTCTTCCTTGTATCCTCCTGCATGACTACGTTGCCTAGCCGTATGCCTGGTCTAAGGTTCGACGCCAAAAATCAACAACAACAAGTTCATATTAAAACGCTGAAGAGTTTTTTGTTTGTTTGTTTGAACGCGCTAATCTTAGAATTACTAGTTTGATTGAAATCATTATTTTTGTGTTGAATAGCTCATACATTGAGGAAGGCTATAGGATATATACAATCACTCTACGACTAATAGAGGCGAAGCAGTAAAGAAAAATGTTGCAAGCACGGGAAATAGTATTTAAACTATTTTCACTCATACGAAGTTGATTTTGTCTCGTCGAACCTTGGACCAGGCATATGGCTAAGCAATGAAATCGTACAGGAGGGTACAAGGAAGAGGGACAGCCACATTAGGTAACACAGAGTCGTTCAGGAGAGTGCCAGGAAGAGGTGCAGCAACCGCAGTTAAGGAACGGCTGGGACGAACAAGGATAAGCGAATCAAACTCGTGAGCCTTGTTAGGGTTACACTGGTTAAGGCGACCCTTTACAAGGCTTGGAAGCATGTGGGTAACAAGCCATTGGACGTGGAGAGGGTCATTAATTATACGTATATTTTCTACTTTGCCGAACTTTAGCGCGAGAACGGTTTGTCCAAAACATATGAATTTGGTCTTATTCAATGCAGGATTAAGTGCCCTTTAACCGTCATGAAGACCACTTTTCGATAGGGTAAGTCATTTACGCGGTCGCTTTCGGGGGCCCCCACCACTTAAGCACAACTCCGTCGAAGTCGAAAACTTAGGAGAGTCTTAATGGGCAACCAATGAAGCCATTAAAGCAAAAAAATGGGTTATTCCGTATTCGACCCACGACAAACTCAACCCACTCATTATTTTCCTTACTCAACCCAATTTTGTTCCTTACTGTACCCACAACTAATTTTTAATTTTATGTTCCTTATTCACCCCAAAAACATTCCTAGCTCAACCCATTTTAAAACCACTTAAAAAATATAAGATTTTTATGTACGGTCAGAATAAAAATATATTTTTTAGAAATTTAAGCTCAGTTAATTTTTGTGTTAAGATCGTGCTATTAAATAAAACTACAGGAGTTCTGATACAATAATATAATTGAAAAACGTTTTTCACAAAAGGACACAAATAAAATAATGACTACATGCAATTAGAACTATAACTTTTCATAACAAAACAAAAAGTAGAATCATTTTTTTAAAATCTTATAATAAAAATCACAGATTAAAGAGGAACCATTAACTTACATAATTTGAATCTAATATAAATCTACTATAAATCTTAATAAAAGTATTCATGTGGACGGACAACTAATCCCGCGGTATAAGTTTTGAGCGGTATGATTTGACCAAAGTTTCTTAATTACCTTAAAATAGAATAAAATCTTCGATATTTAAGTTATAACTGATAAGGGCCGATTCGCAACATTGTCAAAACAATTAAAACCGGTTTAAGGGTGAACAATGGATGGACAAGCCGCTTGGCAAGCGGTATCGGTTACTCATTTGCATAGATAACAGTTAATAAGATAATAACTCACACTTTTACCTTTAACAACGGTTTGTTGAAAGTGAAAGTTTTCCCATATGTATGTTTTTATATTTTATCAAACATGTAGGTGATTTTTTTTTAATAAACATAAATGTACTAGTATGTATTAATCATAATTAAATTTCTGGACAAATAGTAAGCGTTGTTTTGCTATCCATACTTGTTTTTGGTATATTTACTTTGGGTTGAGTGAGGAATGCATTTGGGTAGAATAACGAAATTCTGTAATGGGTAGAGCTAGGAATACTAATTTGGGATGAGTGAAGAAATGGGTTGAGTTGTCATGGGTCGAATACGGAATAACCCAAAAAAATCTTTTGTAGGAATTATTTCCGATTTAATCAATTTTTGTGTTTAATTCTACTGGCCTAAACGGGACTATTAGTAATTTGTGCAATACAAATTGCTAATAATCTTTAAAAAAAATAGCATGCTTAAGCCTCAATACGGGGCGTACAACGAAATGTAGCAAGTGCCATGAACGCCCCGTAGCAACTAACTGAAGTGAATATTATACCTTTATACTCGTGGTCGTAGCCTAAATCTCCATTGTCGTCCAATCTCTCGTTCGTGTTTACGTTTTATTTTACTTCAACAATGTTTCGAAGTGTGTCAAGATGCCAGGCTGAAAAAAACATGATTCTTAAAGACTGAGATCAATCTAGCTATCTGTTAAGATGGTCTTGTTAACAAACTTCGTGATGCTGTTATAGACTCAAATTGATCATTTCTGAGTTGGTATCTCTTGAAGGAACGAAATAACTTAAAGTGTCTCATTAGAATGCGGTTAAAAGTTATTTTCGTAGCGATAATGAGTATTACAGATTTTTTCTCAAATTAATAAAACTGATACTCCCATAATGACAAAAAGTTAATTTCTAGTATAAATTGGAAATGTTATTTTAAACCAGTGTTTATTCCGGGTATACTTTTTTGTAATAATGCCCTTGAAGTTTTAATACGTCGTCGTTTCAGTCAAATGACGTCCACTGCTGGACAAAGGCCTCCCCCAAGGTTTTCCATAATGAACGGTCCTGCGCTGCCCGCATCCAGGCTCTTCCCGCGACCTTTACCAATACGTCGACAATACGATAATTAGCTCTTTATTTAAATTATGTAATCGACACCAAAATACCTACATTCATTGGATTTTTTCAGTGGACTTCTCGAAATTCAACAAATCACAGGTTTGAATCTTACATACCTACTTATTTTTTCGTCTGAAGATTTTGAGCGCCAATCTTAAGGTTCGAGTCTTCATACAAGGAACCTTTAGATAGTTCTTATAAAATAATAGGCCTTGGTAAGGGCTTCGACCTTGTCATGAATTATACAGAATATGAACATCCGTATATCCCAGGTCTCTTGTTCAGATAGAGAGATACATGTAATTTAGCCTATTAACCATGTAGATTGATATCTGTTTTGATGGAATAGTATGGACATCCTCTTATTAGTAAGCTATCTGAATTAATGAGGAAAATAAATTAGTTATTAATTACGTTCGTTAAATCAAGGAGGAATGTGCACGCATGTCATCCTGGTACGGGGAAGCAGGATGATTATGCACCTTGTCGGGTTTAAACCCGCTACTCTGAGCAACCACGCCTCTTTGAGATTTGATACTTCTTTCGTCATTGCGAATGCTGAAAACAATCGAGACTGTTTTTCTTAAGTACAAAATAATTAGAAATTAAGTAATATTTACCTATAGTCAAATACTTAATAACGAATGCAAAATCATAATAATTACCTAAGTTGTTTGTAACTTACGAGTTTTTTTTTAAACTGAAAAACTGTTAGTTCTTAATTCACTTTCAGATAACGTCTTTTATTTTTGGAAAAATAATATGTTTTATGCGACAAGTCTCCAGTATTCATAAAAAGAGAGACCGAGTTTTCTCAAGTTTATTTCACTTGGCAATAAAATATTAAATGAACATCAGAAGGAAAATCTGTGATAATCCTCGTAATTCGCTTGCAGATCCTGGATTCTATAGGTGTGGTCTACAGTCTTAACGTGTCACATAAGCTGTCATTACATAAACAGGCCTAGTTTTAGTACCAGCAGTACGTGACGTGCTTAGGTGCAACTTACCGTGATAAGGCTCGACTGCATCGAACGTGTAGAATTAATTAACTATGTGCCTCGGAACCAGTTCGCTTTTCCATGTGATGCAACACACGTCAGCTAGCGTTTATGACTCATTAGGGATAAGTCCAGTAGAAGGGAAGCGATAAATGGGAATAAAAAGGTCTTAAACGACGGCGGTGAAGATGAAAGTCTAACTTCTCTATGGCGTAAGTGGTGTGACTAATCTATTGTTATTCCTATAATTATGTGGTAGTCTTGTCTACTTTGTGGACAGTCAATTAGTTAAGAAGGTATTGTGATAAGATAGTTTATTTTCTTTTCAAATGTTACCCTGCTTTTATTAAGTAGTAATGATGACTTTGTCAATGGTAAGGGCCCTTTTTGTCGTTGCCGTGCGTGGGAAAAAAATAGTACTTAGAAGTAAATTTTTTTTTATCTTTATTTGTTACATTATTGACTCAGGGAACGATACCTAGTCGCAAGGTCGTATGGTACTTTTGATAAAAGATAAACATGTATAGCTATCGATTCGCTTGAGACAGCCACTTCACACGATGCCGACACTGCACGCTGCTACGAATCTGCGCCCGCGCAATGTAGAGCCTGTACTGCACAAAACAACACCGGTATATTCATCTCACTCTCTCCTCCTGAGAAGGTGACTTGAGTAAAAGAGATAGACAGAATTAATAGATCGAACACTACAAGTAATACCCCAGCTTAACTTACTATCGATTTTCCCTCATTTAACATCGATATTTCAGTGATCACAGCTTTCTATGACGTATAATATATTACTTCCATTTATAACATCGAATAAAGCGCGTGTAATATGCATTTATGACCCTATCGGCGAAACGCATCTTGGGAAAATGCATCGCACTTGCATTATTCGAAGTGATAAACGAGTATACTCAATTACTTTTTTATTTGGGAGCTTCATCAGTAAATGATATTTACCTTTGAAATGGTAATATTCTTACCCGTATCATGTGTTTTACCATGGTTTCTTTCAGATTAAATAAAGTTTCCAATATAAAAGCAAACTTCATAAACGTTTTATTTCCAATTATACCTACTTTAATGAGGCACGATACATATAGTTATTGAAAATGGTAGAGAGTTATAGCATAGACTATCAAACGTCTGGTTTACCACTGTAATGATTAAACTGATATTTATAGTTTCTTGGAATAATAACCGTTATTACATTAATTATTACTAATATTATTGCTTACCAATCCATTATTTCTCTTATTTGTTATTTATAATTAACTGTACCGTATGGCAGCACCTAATAAGAAATACAATTACAAGCTTTTTGCTTAAAGATATAACAAATGACGCGAGGCCGAATTGGTATCCAATGATAAAGTCGAATACGAAAAGTCTGTTATACAACGCTGTTTTAGAAAGGCAACTTAACTAAAGCAATGTGAAGACAGAGAGATGTATATCAAACTGAAATAAAGTTATCGTTGGTTGTGGTTCTGAGTGAAGGCCCGTCTGCCGCCAGTCTAGTCGCTAAGTCAATGGCAAGCCCACTTTCTCAGGCGTCTTGTATTTTTTGTGTTACTATAACTGGCCTGGTATTGTTGTTGGTCATTATTTCCGCCATGGGTTAATTATATATTATATTCTCTGAGCATTCGATCTCGTTTTGGATCGGTGTGGTCTGATCACTGTCTACTCTCGCATATTGGGTTTTGCCCAGTTATGGATGCTTGTGGTTTTGTTTAAGATGTAATGGTTTTGTTTTCCTCTTTTTATCTGTTCCGAGATATCTTTTGTTTGGTCTTGAATGTATAGCTGTCTCTATGAGGATAAATAACTTATGAGCTACTTACTTATGGAAGAGATTGCAAAAAAAACCACTTTAGTGGTCGACTCTACTTCGTTGGTATCTAAAAGTTGAGGATCATGATCCCATACACTAGTATTGAAATTTCTTGATGAATAGCTTGAAATCAACTGACTAATTAGGTAGGTTCCTTAGTATCGTGTTCAAGAATATTTTCAATAGTCTATTGTACCTTCAGCTTAGACTTAACATTTTTGTTGTAAAATAACACGTATTGCTACAGTTTTAAGCTTAATGTACTGTCGTCTGTACCTAATTACTTTCCGTAGGAACCAGATCATGTTCCGCTGTTCTAAAACTAGGTCTTTGCGCAGTAATATGAGTTTCTATAACTGCATAATTGGCGCTATAAGTTACATGTTCCTCCATAATGCTGGCTGTAATTTATGTTACAGTCTAGTATAGTGTTTGTTCTCATTACACGGCCGTGAGAAACAGAAAGGTCAATCCTTGTCACGTACTCATATGACGTTAAGCACCATTTCTCTAGGTCCTTATATTGAGTATCCTGATACCTAATCACCTTTTTCCATATTATCTTTGCATCATGTACTGGATAGTTTGATAATTTCATTTTGTTGAATAGGTCAACACATTTTGACTTTGACTTCTCTATCCTACTAATATTATAAAGGCGAACGTTTGGATGTCTGTTACTCTTTCACACAAAAACTACAGAACGGATTTTGATGAAACTTTTCATTATTATTGTTTATAACATATAGGCTAAAATTTATGACGATCTGTGACAAAAGAAATTTCACGCGGGTGAAGCCAAAAAAAGCAAAATCGAATCGATCCCCTTTTGGATGTAATGAAGTTGTCCGCTATGGACGAAATAGGTTACGAGTATAATGTGTCTGTCTAGCGCCGTAGTTCTTGACTGGTGAAGTCGATTCGATTTTGCATCTTTTACTCGTACTGTATACATTTTCTTATATTGTTGTGTTTATGTCTCACTGTCGGCAGCTTAGTGCATAACAAAAGTAATCTCTATTACAGTTAGTTGATCGTTCGGACTGAACCACTAGGTCAGACGGTCGCCTAATGTTATTAAACTTAGCTGCTACACGAGGCAGCAAGTCTAGGTAGTAGGGGAGACTGAGGAGAGTTGTAACAGAGGGAAGTTGTGACATTGTCGAATTTTGGAAACCTATTGACTATCAGCGAACTCGCAACAGCGCGAATTTGTTAGCTCTAGACTTTAACAAAAAAACGCGCACTGTGACGAGCACGCTTCTAGTTAATAAGTTCCATTTGACAATGTCACAACTCGTCTCTATTGCAACTCACCTGGGTCTCCCCTAGGTAGTACTTTTGTCTAGTTTATGTACTTGGCTGTATGTCGATTCTCTCGCTGACTGGTCATCGGGGTCAAACGTGGAGTTTGAAAGGAGTCCGAGGTCTTAATAGCATTAATATTTCTTAATCAGCGCCGATCTAAGTCGCCGAAAACAAAAATGTACAAATTAGATAATCGTCATTAGTGTCACTTACATTCGCACGTATGTGATTTTGGTAGAGCAGACTTTAGGAAAAAATATTAGTCCTACCCAAATCATAGAAGAAGAAGTTCATTACATTCCGTCTGTTTACCTGAATAAGTAGTAGCAGGAAAATTATATGAAATCTTACAAAACATGTTCTAAGACTTTTTCAAACGCTTTGACCAAAAGTAGCCGATCCTTACCATTTTCTTCACTTTGATAACAAGCAGAACAAAATTCTTTCTTTGATCAAGACTGGCCTCCATAAAAAATAAGATTATTGGTAAAGTTTAATCCAGTTCATTCGTTCATAAAAGATAGCAGTTGCGACAAACAAACACATTAACGTTGTTTACGTTACTTGAGCAAAGCCTGAAAGCTAACAGGCACTTATATTCTAGCATGTCAGACATACTGCTATTACTGCTGTATTTACTGATGCCAGTATCAGGTGTCCTCGACGTAGTCTGTGTAATAATTATTAGTATTTTTTTTCCACCGAGGAGTACTGCACCATGTCTCTCCTTTCCGTTTTCGGTCTTTTCCAAAGTACTCGTTCTAAGGGATTTTTATCTATTATAATAAATCTGTAGAGAGGTCAATTCTGTACATGAAATATATTTTCAAAATAACTATCAGGGGGTGATCGATACTGATGCCAAAAATGCAATCAGTAAAATTTTTGTCTGTCTGTCTGTCTGTTTGTATGTTCCTTATAGAAACAAAAACTACTCGACGGATTTTAACGAAACTTGGTACAATTATTCTTCATACACCTGGGCAGGTTATAGTATACTTAGGAGTATCCCACGGGAACGGGAATTAGCGGGAAAATCCTTTTGTATGAAAAATCTAAACCGCTTAAGTTAGACGCTTGAAATTTGGCATGCAGATACCTTAGTAAACTTAAAGCTTAGTTACAACAGGATATTGCAAAATTCCCACGGGAACGGGAGTTAGCGGGAAAAACCATTTGTATGAAAAATCTAAACCGCTTAAGTTAGACGCTTGAAATTTGGCATGCAGATACCTTAGTAAACTTAAAGCTTAGTTACAACAGGATATTGCAAAATTCCCACGGGAACGGGAGTTAGCGGGAAAAAACATTTGTATGAAAAAATCTAAACCGCGTAAGATAGATGAAGGGGGTAAAACGGGATCCACGCGTACGAAGTCGCGGACGGCCGCTAGTTCTATTATAAAACTCAACAAAATTATTTATGTGAAAACGTAAAACCCAGACGCCTAGACGGGTAGTTTACTAGGATATGTAATGTTTTATGTGTGTAACTACCACGCACTTTATACTGCATGCCTAATAAATAAAAGCATCGTTGAGCTCAATTCGTTTGTCTTTATTAAATCAATCGCCCTAATTTTTAGCTCAGATCGAGTTAACGTCTGAAAATCGAATCTGTTGGCCATTAACGTTGATCTAGCACAACCGACAATTAGTGATGTGCCGCAAACTGCCTCGGCAATTGATCGTGCGTTGACCTGTGGCAATTTTTCTGCGGGCAATAGGTCAGTATGGTTCGCCCGCATAGGCATAGTCATCACACCGTAGGGGTGTCAGATGGCGGGAATGGGGTCAATCACAATGAGAATGGAGATAGGGTTTTGGGCTGATTGATTTTTTTTATGTAACAAGAGGCAAACGGGCAGACGGATCACCTGATGGTAAGTAATTACCGTCGCCCATAGACACCCGTAGTCCCGGGGATCTTACAGGTGCGTTGCCGGCCTTTAAGATGTGAATGAATAAATAAGTGATCTAGTATGATATCGGTCTTTAGTGGAAGGGTTCTTCTTCTTCTTTTCGTGTCGACAACAAACCTACACAGTGTCAGCCCAAAACTCCGCCACAAGTGGCGTCGTCAGTGGAAGGGTTTATGTTGTGTCAGAAAATCTTGCCACGCCTCGCATTGAAGGAGTACACGGTTAAACTCCAAGCTCTATGTATTAAATTTTATTATTAAAAAAATGTAGTACGTGTCTTGTAATATTTTAATTTTTAATTTAATTTAATTGTTATTATTTTTTGCTATGGTGGCAATGATAATAAATACTCAGTGTAAACTTTTTATTTGTTACGACTCATGAACAGGTCGTTGAAAGACACGCAAAGAATTCGAAATTAATAGGGTCCGACTGACCCTCTTTGGGGCTTACCCAAGTGGGGGTACGAAACTCAAAAAAAAAGGAACATAATTTAGCGGTGTATTATTATTTTTAATTAAAATAAGTAACCAGAAATTAAGATTCTTAAGAAAGTGGTCTGCTTTACCATATGTGATTTTAATAATTTTTATTGCAGTTTACGCACTTTACTGGACACACTTTCTAGATTTCAGTTCCGGTTGTCAGAGATGGCGCTTGATTTGATCTCAAGCCGATAACGTCCTCTCAAAATCTTTGCTTTTTGGGGACACAAACGATGCAGAGACTGGCGAAATGGATATGTGACAGATGAGAGATAGTACGATAGTACGTAAGTTTTATGGCTCATCATCATCATCAGGTCACTTAGTCTCTACTGCAGGAGGACGACCCGCTCTAATTTACCAAATGCAATTGGAGCATTTGGCCTACATCCCTGCGATGCCCAGATGGTTGGGAAGTTTTAAGACTTTTATCTCTTGTCCCAGGGATGATTTTATTCCCAACCTTCAAATTGGTGTTTTATTAATATAACTAATGACTAACCAAATTTTAAGTAATTTAATTGAAATTAAATATCAATCAAAAAAGCCACGATAGCCAAACAGTGAAGGGAACAGCGATTCCCGCCGCCACTCGACTATTGTGGTGAACTCACTCGTAACACAAGCATTTTTAGCTTAGTACGAGGGGCGAACGGGACTACATACTCGTATTAGTAATTTGTGAAATAACAAATTGCCTACCTTAAAATAAAATGCCCGCCACTAGTCCTACTCAGGTCGCCGCAACCCTACTCACAGGATACGTTAGGAAATCAGGTAACACAGTTCTGGCTCCTGTATAATTATCATTTACAACCATTTACGATCGAAACGCAATTTCCTTTACGGTTGCAAGCGTCCCGAAGTTACATTAAAACCCTATAAAATATTTCAAGCGGTTATACAACCTGTAGTAAAATTCCAGGTAATTAAACACTTTACTGGCGTTTAAAAGAAAGGCTGAATAAACTAATTGCAGTTATTACTGTGTTATTATAAAGACAAAATTACAGAATGTTTGTTTAACTAAGTCCCGTTCAAACAACAAAACAGTTTTTCTCATATTTATCAATTAGTCTGTTATTTGCAAAATCATTACACAAATAACGAAATGTTTAGAACTTGATTTGAGACAAAAACTAAGTAAAATGCATAAAAATTTGACATTAACCGTATCGTAGTGTTTAAAGAACTCTCAAAACACATTTTGACTTTATACCATAATTATTTACTATAAACCATAATAGGTACTTACACATATTCACTCCCTTAACTGTTTAATAAGTGATCCTTTTAATTTCGCACAATAATTTTATGATGCAATTGCAATGAAATTACTTCTACAATTCACCTTAAGCCTAAACGGGTCGGTCCAATCAATCGCCAGACGTTTTCTAAATATAGCACAATGGCGTAAGCGCCGCTTGCCAATCCCGGGCTTCCTTCAGGACGCGTCCAAGGATGCGGCACGTGGCCGCGTTTCCCGCGCGCCAGGAAGGCTGCTAATCTGCACGACAAGGTCGCTGGTAACCGTGCAGACTGGTAATTGGTCATGCGGGTGCCAGGACCGTTAGCAAAACCCTGATTTTAAAATGTTCCTGACGTTTTCTGGTCTATTAATTACTAATTGCTTTTATCAGAATCACACAGAAGCGACAATAGCCCAATGGCGTCGCTTACCACAAAAGGATAACGGGACTAATTGTAGCAAAAAAGTTAGGTTCACTACAGTAAATGTTTCTGCTGGGGAGAAGGAATGAGCAGCGATCCTCCGTCATTCAACCAATAGCGGCCTAAAGGTACAGTGGAGGCTTTTATCTCATGAGACTGATTCCCATTCGTCAACGAATCCTATATTATTACCTGGTAGATCAGGCACGCGTAAAGCATTTCCTCACCGAAAAGGTGCGTTTACATGTTCTAGCGGTCAACATATTTAAGACACAATTTAATTAGGTCCCTTGCAAGTGAATTGGTTCCTAGTGAAAACAACAAATAAACAAATGAAACACTTTTTCGTGTCGAACAGAACTTTTATTAGCGGAACGAAAAGGCAATAATGCTTCATTTAGTTACACCAACAGGTGTTCTAGTTTTGGCAACACAATTCGGCGCAAAATCGAGAGCAGTTTTTGCGGACGGTACTTACGGAAGCCGAACTTTTGTGCATTAAGATTGATAGATCTCGGGATTATTTTGTCCGCAAACAAACCGTCTGGGTGAGGTGGCGATGGACTGCCGACTTTAGGATGTCCTTATTGCCCGAAGGAAAGGCTTGAGTCAGTTTTGAACCATCTACACTCGCGAGCAAAAATATAGAGTTCCGAGTGATCTTAAGAATTAAATGACTGTTGAAGATTTGAGGGTTTGCCACACTGGATGTGTTCTGCGGTCTGCGGTCAGGTCAAAGTGAACGGGAAAATGATGCGGGCTGCGTTAATTCACTTTGACACAGACCGCAAACGCACACAGTAGGAAAACATTAAGTGAAAATGGTACCAAAGACATATTATTCATTACTAGCTTTTGCCCGCGGTTTCACCCCCGTGAAATTTAGTGTCACAAATCGGCATAAATTATAGCCTATATATATGTTAATCTGGGTTACAAATAATAATACTGTTAAGTTTCAACAAAATCCGTTCAGTAGTTTTCGCGTGAAAGAGTAACAAACATCCAGACATCCAGACATCCAAACTTTCGCATTTATAATATTAGTAGGATTAGAGTTCTTCAGATCGCTCGGAACAAAACACAAGAGGGTGATTCCATACTTTTGCTCGTAAGTATAGATGATATCAGCGTTACAAATTGTTTCTTCCACGGTTAAAAGATAAGCAGGAAACGAATTTTGGGGAGAGAATTCACTCTATCGACGGCCATCTAGCTAGTTTAGTTAGTATACTGCACTAGAACGACAGTTGCGGTTCAAATCCTACGGAAGGCAATTTTAGTGAGATGATGGAATTTTAGTAACTATTTGAGTGTTGTTATCCTGTATAACAATCCTAGTACCTAAGTGGGTATCTGATGAGAAATACTCATGTTTATTTGAAAATAATAAATAACTTGAAAAAATCGAACTGCCTAAGGCGGGAATTGAACCCACAACCTTCCGCTTGACTTGACATGCGACGCTTAACGCTAATAATTAAAAAACTACTCATGTTTATTTTGATGAACCGTCATCCATACTTAACAAAATGTATTGTTATTAAATATCATTTCAAAAACATTTAAAAAAAGCTCTATTAAAATAGTTGTTTATTTAATAATAATAATAAATAATAATAAAATTTATTTATTTCAAAACTTTACATGCACATAAAGTAAGGCACTGGTTCCCACACTAGGATTCCCTGTGTTGTGGGATCCAGTCTCTTTCATCTGATTATGTTAATACATTAAGGTTATAGAACAAAGTTAAAGAGAAGAAGCAATGGAATGTGATAGCCGAGTGTAATTTGAAATAATTGTAGTGTGTGTGTGTTTGTGTTGCTGGTTGTGTAAATCCTACTTCCAACTAAAATTAATATTAATATTATAAATGCGAAATTTTGGATGTCTGGATGTCTGGATGTTTGTTACTCTTTCACGAAAAAACTACTTAACGGATTTTGATGAAACTTTACAGTATTATTGCTGATAACCCAGGATAACATATAGGCTTTAATTTATGACGATCGATTTGTGGCAAACGAAATTTTACTCGGGTGAAGCCGCGGGCAAAGCTATGTAATTAAGAGTTCTGTATGCGTGTAATCTAGGTTATATAACCATTTGGTGAGTACATTTTTACATTTACGCCTTGTTAGTTGTACCACATCCAGTAAGGTATTGATTCTATTGTAGATAAGTGGCCCCTTGAAGGTATATGATCTTTTCCCAAACATTAGCTTGCAGGTTTCCTTTTTCCACTTCGTTTTCCTCTGTGACCTTTGGCTTTTTTGGATTGTGCATAGTGAGGTTTTGTGGTATTTAAGCGTGACGGCAATGATATACAGCTGTCGCACTCTCATCAGTCCTGTTTCCTTATAAAGAGTATCAGTACAGTATCTTATTCGCTTTTGGTACATCACTTTTAGAATAGCTCGCTGCGCACGTTCATTTGATCAAGTAAAATACAACTTGAACATTTGAAACGACATAGTAATTAAACTTTATACTCTACACAATGACCACTGAGTCGCAATGTTTATTTACTATCAATTTGAAAATAAACAAAGTGTTACAGAATTTATTACGCATGTTTGTGTGATGAACAGTCACCTTTATTTTGTTTTGAATGGAACTTTCGTATTCGTTACACAAACAAGACTGTTAAATGAATACAATAACTGCCCATTATGTGTAAGTCGCGCAAACTGCAATACTCAAGGTGGTATGACGAACTCCATAGGGTCGATCAGGGAAAAGGTGAAGGAACCCGATCGCGTGTCACGTCACCTATGCGCTGGACTAACAAAGTAAAATCGGCAGTGGGAAACCGCGTATGTCGTATGTGTAACAGGCAGTCTATCAACAGAGAGAGATGGCGGGAGATCGTGAGGAGAGCTGTAACCGCCTCTACAACCGGCGTGAACGCCAACGCAACGTCACCTTGAGGTGACCACAACCGCTTTGTCAAGAGTGAAACGAATAAGAAGATGTGTAATTTCTTTACAGAAATAGTTCGTGATTCAAAATACGGGCCGTCGATTAATGTTCATTACCTTAAGTTTAATAGTTATAATCATGTAAATCTAGTGGCACATAACAATTAATTAGAATACTGCTGGGAGTCCAGTAAGCGACGCATTAAAGAAAACGTTGATTATTAAATTAAAGCTAAGATTATGGTGAAAGTGAGCACATTTAATACGAGTATCACGTCCACGACTTAGGCCCTTGAGGCAGACATTCGCAACCTTTGGCTATTGCGTTGTGTTCAGTCACAATAACCCCTATAATTCTGAACCACCTGCATGACGAATGTACGGATGACGTTCGAGAGAGATTTTCATGTGGCAGCAAAATTAACGTTTTCTGTTCTATTCTAAATAAATGGTAGTGCATTATTGAAAAAGCCGACCCCGCGTAACGGGATAAGGCGAGGCAGAAGAAGAAGATGCTGAATTATTTATGGTTCCATAACTAAAAGATCTAGTAACGGAACCTTATTAAAGTGTCTCCACTGCCTCTTTTTGTTTCCGTGCGGCTTACATTAGAAATACATTAGAATAAATAATGCGATTACGAGAATAACATAACAATTAGGGGTGCGGTTATGATGTCTATACGGGACTATTCCCACCTCTCGTTCCCACCGCTGCAACTCCTGTGTAGCCAGGATCTACAGCTTGACCGCCATAAAAAACCCAGTCAATGAAGGTCAAGTTTGTCCCTCCCTTGTTTGTCTATACTTTAAATTCCGTCTGCACTCCAGTTGTAGTACTTATATTTTAAAAAACTAATAAATCTCTACAAATTAGTAAACAATGTTTTCGATCCCTGCCCTAGGACTTTCTGCAATGTAGCCGCTTTCAGCGCAGCCGCATGTAAACTGTTCAAGTTCGGTATTTAGATGCGAGACACGATAATCTATACCAAACAGAGGCTAGTGTAGAGCGAGATACTATAAAATGGCAATAGATTTTGCTACGCTACTCTCGATAGTAAAGATTAAAGTTACTTTTCTTTAAAGCACATCCACCAACTTACTACATATATTAAGCGGTTCTGTGCCTGTGTATCACCTGACTCATCCATAGGGCACGGGTTCGATTCCTAGTTGGGGCAATATTTTCTGCTCGATTATGTTGGTAATAGGGCTTGTTCTAAGTCCTCCTGGCTAGCTCCCTATCTTACCTAAGTCTGTCACCATAACAGTAGCATTAACAGAATTTTTGTGTTCCATCAGGATGTAGCCAGTTCCTTTGTGGGTGAGATTCTGCATAAAGATCATTTCTGTCTGGCCTGATCATCACTTTCTATCAAGTTAGTTGTAGGGCCAAGAGCTTCCCCCTTGAGGATTAAAAACAATCATTAAGCATCTTCTACTGAAAAGTTTATGGTTTACCTTTTTAGCACATTGTCACTTTTGATTAGGGCATTGTATCAACAAAAAGATGTCTCTAGAATAAATATCCGCTTATTTGTTTGTCACTCCGACTGGGAATGACGCATAAGTTCCGACGATGACGGTGCATAACTTACCTACCCACTTTGTTATTAGATGTCGAACTTATTATGGAAAATTACCTAAAAGCCTTGGATTTAGACAATTCAATTATCATTGTTATTTAAAAATATGGAAAATAAATACGTAATATGTATGTTATATCATGGTATAATTATGTTATATTACATTATGTTTGATAAGTTTTCATGACTGAGCCGATTTTGATGTAGCATAAACATAGATTAGATCATGGGCAATGACCTAAGCTACATGTAACCGCAAAAAATATAGCTTTTCAAGCAATTTGGTAAGAAATAAAAACATTTTGACCACACAACAATGATAGGAAATCTACCGATCACGAAGTCAAAGCCGAAGGCAGAGTCCACATAAATTTTTAACATTGTATTTTCAACCGACTTCAAAAAAGGAGGAGGTTCTCAATTCGACCCGTATGTTTTTTTTTTTTTTCTATGTTTGTTACGCGATAACTCCGCCAATTATGAACCGATTTGAACAAATCTTTTTTCGGCGTATAGGTAATACCTCAAGGGTGGTCCCATTTAAATTTAATAATAGAAAAAACAACCCCCAAGCGTGGAAAATTGGGGATGAACGTTTTTATACGCAATATCTCCGCCGATTATAAATCAATTTGAACGATTATTTTTTTGTTGAATAGGTATTATCAAAAGGGTGGTTTCATGCGAATTTGAAGAAAATATTTCACCCCCAAGGGTGGAAAATTGGGGATGAACTTTTTTATACGCAATATTTTTAATTTTTAGTTTTTTTTTGTGTTCACGCATTTGAAGTCGGTTTTATTTTTTTAAAAAGTTAATTATTGTGTGCAATAAAGATTTTAAATAAATAAATAAATAAATAAAGCCAGTAGTAAATACTTGACTGATTTTGTTGATCCTTTATTTGTCATCGCTGACAAACCTGACAATGCATTAAGGTTAAACAACACATTTGGCAGGAGCACGGGATGCCCGGTGTCGCCCGCAGTCGTCGGAGTTAACCGGTATACGTCACCGGGAAATACGAGTATATTGCCACTGAAAGGGGACTTGACCCCAGGACCTCGGTTAAATGGAATCGATGTCACCGTGTTTTGCAATCGATTTAATTAACTGTTATATTATAAAGATAACATTTGATTGTTTGTTTGTATTGAATAGGCGAAACTAATGAGAAGATTAGAAAAAGTCTTCCATCACTAGAATCCCGAATTTTCTGATAACTAATAGGCGGCGAAGGTTGCTAGGTCAGCTAGTTTTTTATATTTGGGAGGAGGTCCATGAAAAACTTAAAAATTGGAATGCGGAGGGTCCGAGCAATCACCTGATTACTGGAAAACTACTATTAGCTATACAAATGAAGAACTGTCGTAATAAAAAAAATATTCACACTTTACATTATAATATTGCTAAAAGAGTAACTTTTCTTGCTTATGTGACAGAATAAATAATTGCTTATGTAGTTATTTAAATCTGCCGAAGCTAACTTACTGTATATTTTCTCGCTAACTCTTTGGGCTAATTTTTATGTATTTAACGCCATTAGTTACCTTATGTCTTCTAAGGCTGAGTTGCACCATCTTACTTTAACTTTGACAAACGTCAAATATCTGTCAAATTCTATACAAAAAGCACCTGTCATTGTTATTGTTACAGTTAAAATAAGGCGGTGCAACTCAGCCTAAGATTTTGATAGTGTAATACACGACGTTGATTATGTTAATTAGTATTGTCCAATAAATGCTCCCATACAGCTTGTCATCGAATAAGGGCATCTCCAATGAATTAGTACATTAGCCTTATTAGAGGACTTAAGTACTTTAGTTTGATATGAAAGCGTGAGAAGGGAAAGATAAACGTTAAGTGAGGAAATACGGGTACAAATACACCACTGTTTATATAAAACGTACCTTTATAGTCATAAGACCGCCTAAATATTGTACGGTTTAAATTTTGTTTTTCATCTAGCCGTGTGTAAGCTTCGCTTGAAAATAGTTTGAAATTTTTTCCCGTTTTTGCAAACATTTCATTGATGCTCCACTTTTACAAGTATTGGTTGTAGAGTGATGTTAGCATATTTTCATGTTTAGCATTTATGGCTTCTTCAATAAATGGACTATCCGACACAAAAAAAAAATACCTATACACGATGTGTTGCGATTTGATGCAGCGCGATCTATCTATTCTTGGAAAAATGTCTCCATTTACGGTGAATTTATGTAACACATAACTTTATGACTTCCAACAATACTGCGAAGTTTCTCAAGCCTGTGCTCATCACTATTGTTCTATAATCACTTAGGTCACATGCTTCAAATACTTAAATACTGAAGTAAAAGTCATTAAAATCTTGATTTATTATAATAGCAGAGTACTAGATCCTAGTGCAGTTATTGCTCTATAAGATAAATTTTCTTTTTTCATGCCTATAGAAAACAACAGAAAAGAGATTGTTTTTTCTTTAACATAATTAATAAAACACTAACACGCAGAAGGAAAATAATATCAATGTGTGATCAAAACTTTTTAAATTCTTATCGCAAGAAGGTCGATTGATTTTAGTAAGTCACACTTTCTAAGCTCGATTTTGATATATTCCTGTTCGAAACTAATAGCTTTTGTATTACCATCTTTATTGCTTACAGTCAGAGTTGATGGTCAATCTATTACGTTCGTTTGATGATTTTGCGGCGATATAGCACCACAATGTAGCTAAGTGCGGCTTGTCAACCATCTACGGTGTTTATAGTTGGTTCGCTAGTTTCAATTCCGACACCTTGCGATTCGCCCACAGCACCAATCTCGATGACGATTTATTTTCTGGTTTGCACAAATGCATATCTAGGGTTATCAGCCATTTTGTATTTTGAGGATTAAATGTAGAGTGGTCTAACGCTAATTTTAGATGAAGTGGTTTTGATCAAAGTCACTCTCGGCTAGTTCTGTTTTGATTTTGAGAAGTGGGGTACTTCGTGAAATGGTTTAGCAATAATAACATTTTTCCCGACTTCATTGTAAGAGCTAGGTGATTTTTATTATCATAACATAACCCAGCCTCCGGCCACAAAGTAAGAAAGACAATTTGTCAAATAAAAAAGTAAGAAGTTAGAGGCAAGATACTTAGTTCCTCCGTGGTTGAGAAGATTAGATTCAGGTAGAGCTCGCTTCCACCTTTGGCCTGACCTGATCATTATTTCCGTCAGGTGAGATGCAGGCCAAGAGCTTCTTCTTAGATAAGAAAAAGTAATGAGATTTTACCGAGAGAACAGTGAACGAGATTGAATACTGAATAATTAACTTTTAAAAAAAATAAAACCGACTTCAAATGCGTGAACACAAAAAAAAACTAAAAATTAAAAATATTGCGTATAAAAAAGTTCATCCCCAATTTTCCACCCTTGGGGGTGAAATATTTTCTTCAAATTCGCATGAAACCACCCTTTTGATAATACCTATTCAACAAAAAAATAATCGTTCAAATTGATTTATAATCGGCGGAGATATTGCGTATAAAAACGTTCATCCCCAATTTTCCACCCTTGGGGGTTGTTTTTTCTATTATTAAATTTAAATGGGACCACCCTTGAGGTATTACCTATACGCCGAAAAAAGATTTGTTCAAATCGGTTCATAATTGGCGGAGTTATCGCGTAACAAACATAGAAAAAAAAAAAACATACGGGTCGAATTGAGAACCTCCTCCTTTTTTGAAGTCGGTTGAAAACATACGGGTCGAATTGAGAACCTCCTCCTTTTTTGAAGTCGGTTGAAAAGATACTCTAATAGATGTACTTAAGAATATACTTAACACATAGGTACGATAAACGTCGAGACCGTGTAAGTTCTTGTTTTCATCACACTTACGTTAGCCTCAGGCGGGATTTGAACCCGTAATGAGGATCAGTACTGTTGTAGAAAATTCAATAAAACTAGTATCTACGTTAATCTTTAAGACATAAGAAAGATATATCTTTTTGAATTATCCAAATCGGACCATTACTTACGAAGATATTAAGTAATAAACATAGGCCGTTTTTGCCGCTAAAAGACAACGTACGCAAGGCCGCGTGACGTCACTATATCCGAATCGAGCGCAGCCGGCGTACTATTGGGATGGAAATTTTTTTTTCCAGCTAAACTATCAGTTTTAGAAAAAACTTTTAATAACATTTATTCATCAAAATAAAGTAACCTATCGACCAGTAATTTTTAAAAATAAAAATTGTGAAAAATAAGTATCGCTATGTCTAAAAACCACATTTCTATACGATTCGATGGAATGCGGAGAAGCGGTTGGGGTGAGTGTAACTTTATGATTGTTTGTTTTGAACATAATAATACATAATATGAGTGCTAATACCCAGTTTCTGGCCTGGGGGGGAGGGGGGGAGGGGATAAGTCATACCCAGCTTATAGCCTGGGGGGAGGGGCAAGCCTTACCCGGCTTCTGGCCTTGGTAAGAGGGGGGGAGAGGCAAGTCATACCCAGTTTCTGGCCGGGGGGGGGGGGGGGGGGGGCGGGTTAGTCATACCCAGCTTCTGGCCGAGGGGGAGTCATACCTAGCTTATGCTTAGGGGCTAGCCTTACCCAGCTTCTGGCCTGGGGGGAGGGGGAGGGGGGTCAAGTCATAACCAGTTTCTGGTTCTGGCCTAGAGGGGGGGGGGGGGATAAGTCATACCCAGCTTATGCTTATGGCCTGGGGGGAGGAGCAAGCCTTACCCAGCTTCTGGCCTGGGGGGGGGGGTAAATCATATCCGACTTCTGGCCGAGGGGGAAGTCATGCCCAGCTTATGACCTGGGGAGAGGAGAGGGACGGGGGAGTCATACCCAGCTTCTAGGCTAAGATTAAATAGATTTCCAGAAGGGAGCAGCTGGCCCGCCCATGGGAGAAAAACTAAATAACAGGCAGGTAGGTATTGCGTGTACATCGAAATGATCTTCATAGCAATGTCTTGTAGCCTGGGCAGAGTGTATCTGCCTGTTATACTTATTGTTAGAAGTAAATAAAATAATATTTATACATTTTTATATTTTACTTATGACTCTAACAACACTTATGAACACTTTATTTGAATAAATCGCCAAATATACCATCGCGGAGACCCTAATCGCGTCTCCGCGTTCCATTGAATCGTATGAGCGTATGGATTTTTTGCGATATTTTTCACAATTTCTATTTAAAAAAATTACCTATCGATAGCTTACTTTATTCTGATGAATAAATGTCATAACAAGTTTTTCTCTAAAACTGATAGTTTGGCTAGAAAAAAATATTTTCTATCCACGCAGTACGCCGGCAGCGTTCGGATCGGATATAATGACGTCATCGGTCCCGCGCCGGGCGGTCAGTGAACTTTTTTAGTAATTTGGCCATAACTTCGTCAATTTTTGTCGTAGAACAAAAATTTTTGGACTGTATATTAAGGATTTCTTAGACCTATAAATCTGCATTCACAGCTAAAAATCGAAATGATCCTCATTACGGCTGGCGTAGTACGGTACGCAAATCACCAGGTAGGTACGGCAGCCGTCAAATAAATTGAGCCTTCGTATCCATCTCTCATCATCTTCGTATCACCGGGCGATGCGATACGGAAATCGACGACGACGTATCATGACATGTAATAGGGCCAGACCCCCCCTTAAAAATGACAATGAGTGGACGTCCTGTGGCTGAAATGATGATGATCCATCTCTCTTTCTGCATCATCACCTGAGTGATAGGGATAGATATATTGTTCGTAATAAGAATAAAACCCCTCGTGGTAAGCTAAATATGCATTTGCTACGAGGCGGTCACCATAATAGTTCCAGCAGTGGCGGGGTTCGAAGCACCGTTCCTCGGATCTCGAGTAGGCCAGTCCGACACCTTCACCGTAGGACTATTGTCACCACAAATAGGTACTCGTAAATGTATATTGTTGCCACTCTACAGCGTAAAATAACTTAATCCACGATTATTTAAATGCGCCTATTTCCCAAGCAAGCAAGCTAGATTTGCTCAATTTAGATCAAATTATGATACAACGGATTATATTGCAAAAATAAGTAATAATTCAGTGGGTATTTAACTAATCTTACATCCTGTCCAAGAATATTGCTATTGCATTATGTTGAGATATACATAGATTGATAAGTTAGTAAAACAATTTTATTACACACCATGGGACAAAAGAGTTCATGGGGGTCTGACAGACCTAATCGTATCAACATGTACGAAAGACAACACAACACAACAACACTTTTTTCAATTTATCTTCATAAAACTGAAGAAAAAGAAAAC
Source organism: Ostrinia nubilalis (assembly GCF_963855985.1). Classification (NCBI taxonomy): domain Eukaryota; kingdom Metazoa; phylum Arthropoda; class Insecta; order Lepidoptera; family Crambidae; genus Ostrinia; species Ostrinia nubilalis. The sequence continues at coordinate 6,036,079 of NC_087088.1, read as the reverse complement.
TAAGTGACTTTTTAAGTCTCTCTAACTCATCTGGGAATTCAAGCCAAAACCTTTGAACAAGAGCTTTTAAGCTTTTAAAATCCTCCCGGTATCCTTGTGTAGGGAATATCGATTGTGCGATATTTGTATTGGACAGAAATTATTTAAGCAGAATTGACCAGTATTCATATTGGCATCCCTAGACCTACCCAAGGATCAGTCTCGCCCACGGCCAGGGCAGCTTTATGATCGTGCAGCATTTGTTGTCGCCGACATCCGCTGATTTACCGCGCGCTGCGTTCGTTAAACGAATACCGTTTCCCGTTAAAGGGCACATCCGTGAATACTTAGTAGGTGACAAGTTTAGGATTGGATTGTTGATGTTCGCGAAGGTAATTTGATTAATGTTCGTATTTGTAAACAAGAAATATTTCATAATTTGACTTGTCTGGTGGTTTGTGCCAATTGGGGTCGCGGGTTTGAATCTCCGAAGCAGTAGCAGAAGCAGCAGAACAGCAGACAGTGTTAGTTAGAAGTTTAGAACTAGATTTTTGAACCACAACTTTGGATACTACTTATACAAAGATCACTGCAAGACTTTAATCTGTGAATTACGTAATGAAATTGCAAATACCATGCAGAAGTCTTAGGCTACGTTGCACCATCTTACTTTAAGTTTATCAAACGTCAGAAATCTGTCAAACTACATACAAAACATACCGGTTATTTATGTTTTCGATCAAAGTTAGGTGGTGCGACTCAGCCTTCTTGTCGTTATTCGTTCCTAGGTTCAATTTAAAAGCTCAAATCAAACGCAACCTAGAAATGCCACGGTCCTTTAACTTTAAAATTTAAAAAAACTTATTTTTTATTATACTAATATTAACGTTTCTCCCTGAGCCTGAAGTATCATTATAGTTAATGTATTTTAAATACCGCCGAAGCGAAAATAATCTCGTCCGAGTAAGCCAGGTTCATTTAATAATCCCAGTTTGGTTAACAGATCGTGGCCTGGCCCTTGTTCAGCTTCCCCTTAAATAAGCTTTTACACGCGGCGTTACATAAGCGGTAGCGGTTGGAATAGCGAATCCTGTAGTCTTAGCCAAATGCCAAGCGTAGCGTAGAATTCGACTGAGGACTAATATGAGATTAGAAGTGATTTTTTTTCGTGCTAAAGTTATTTTTCCGCGGCAATCCACAGACGCACACCAACGTACACACAGTGTCATCTTATAGGTAACTAGCTTTCCGCCCGCGGCTTCGCCCGCGTGGAATTTTGTCTGTCACAGAAAAACTTTATCGCGCGCGTCCCTGTTTCAAAAACCGGGATAAAAACTATCCTATGTTCTTTCCCGGGACTCAAACTATCTCTATGCCAAATTTCATCAAAATCGGTTGCGAGGTTTAAGCGGGAAAGCGTAACAGACAGACAGACAGACAGAGTTACTTTCGCATTTATAATATTAGTTGGGATTTAAATTGGTAAAATTGTGCAACAGAATAGTATAGTCTGACTGAAGCACTGTCGTTTTACCAGCAATAGCACGTGGTCATGCAAACCATTTAAACCGTTTAAGTAGTCAAAACAGTCCCGAAAAATAGGGTAAATTTTTTTTTCTTTGTTTGTATATTTTCGTGCAATTTTTCCATAGTTGTCTCCATCTAATGCATATCCCCAATATCTGTAACATATGATACCTTTATGATTAGCCTTAAAATCGCTAAAGCGCATGTTTGGGCATCATTTAGAAAGCCACATGTTGATGCGTAAAACCATTAATTGAAAATCTTGGTCGCCAGTAAGCCACTATGAATAGGTAATTAACTGCACTTCATTTACTTTTGGAGCTGCCGGTGTCGTTCAAAGTTTTTTAACCTGTTTGAAAGTCGAAATGTTTGTTTAACCCATTGGAAGCACCACCACCGTCATGTGTATCACATATGGCACAAATTGGAGAAATGTTTACGATCTTTGATTTTAAATCATTACGGCATTAAAAAGATGTTGTACAATTTAATTGTGATGTTTTGTGCTAAACAACACACTGTAAACATTTGCACGTCGTTAAACACTCAATTAATCTATTTTACACTTACCAGATCAAAATAAAATTTTACAGCAATAAAATTTTAAAAGGTTACATGTCCACGTATAGTGAACGAAAAATATATAGAAATGAAATTGCAGCCAAATTGAAGTCCAGAAATGTCCAAAAACGCTTTGAACATTTCTAAGTTGTGATAAAATTATTCAAAAATGTGCATTACACAAATTCGTTAGTTAAATTATCTATTTTTTTAAGGTTTTATCTTGATAAAACCGTGCCATACGTTAGATTTAATAAATGAAGTCTAAAAAAATAAAGGGAATTTCACAAAAATACATAATTAAATAAGTTATAAATGCTTACTCGAAATGAAGTTTCAAAATTCGCTTTTAAGTTACTATTCCGCTCTAAGAATTTCATTATATTGGTTTTTTGTTAAGAACAAGTATTTTTATGGTTATTTAGTTATCTTGAACCAACAAGTTCCAACGGTGGTTATCAAGTTTATGGAAGCACTTTCACCAAACCATGCGAGTTTAGTGCCAATTGAATTACGATCAGCTCTATAAAACTAATAGACGAGCACTAACTATGATATAAAAAATAATAGCTTCGTTAGTATTTATCGAAAATGGATAGCTGTTCCGTGTAAGTACTAATTTTAAATCGAAAGTTCTAAAGTGTTATCCATTTTAGTGGATGACTTTTATAAGACTTTATGTTTTATTTTATATCCCTTATAAGTAATAGCTGTATCAATAAAATGAGAATAAACTTTTTCATGTTCGCTAGCAAGTTTTCCCGTAACTTTTTGGGTACAATATTTTAAATTCTTTGTTTTTCAGACGTTCATTCTTTTAATTTCTTAATTCAATTAAATTTATGGCTACATACGTCCATTAATGGAGTTATTACTGTCACCATTAGGACAACAGACCCGAATGCGGCGATCGAAATCGATCGCTAAGTGGCATTTATTTCATTATCATTTTCACGGTCGAGCGCTTTCAAGATAGGGGATAAGATTTATAGTTTTTGTTGATCGCACGCTGCTCTATGGGAGCACAGACTACTACTAACCCATGCGTTATGTGTTTAAAATACTTCAAGCTTGTTTTTCTAAAAAAAAACTATTTAGTTTTGTCCATAATTCCATAGTTTGTTTAAGGTTGTGTTACTATAGCTTTGATCATGATTTTTCTAAGTTTTTTTCTTTCACACCAAAAAACAACTGAAGTGGCTGAAGTATATCGTATTTACCGCAACAGCAGTTTGTATTATGAATTAAGTTACTTCCGTTAACCCTGAAAATGCAGAAATATTTCAGGTGAAAAGGCACTTAAGTTTTTTTTTATTCTTCTATCCAGAGGTACAAGCAAGTTTTTTTTTTACTACGACATTTTACCAGTGAATCTTCCTTCCTTGCAGCGAAGAATCAGCGTTTCTCTCATAGGAAAATCTTGCACTAGTTTTGCTCCAGACTAATATTGCTTAAGACTATGCCTAACTATTTCTATTTAAGTATAAAAGTATAGCTAGCTATAGCACCTCAGGTGTTCTATCTAAACCATTCATTATCTTATCGCGTCAACACCATCAGTGTAATAAGCTTACGGCATTAATTTAGACTCTAGGGTTGATACAATTGGAATTTAAAAAATGTTACACCATCTGGTAGATTAATATCGGCTACCTGGGGGGTGGTTTACATAGCAGACTACAGTAGACTGCAAGTCGTAGGTTCGAATCCTGTGGGGAGAAAGTTTGGTAAGCATGAACTGTATGGACTCTATTTTTATCTGATATTAATACGTCATAGTACAAGGTTAGCTTGTTGTTAGAATTATTATTTTTTGTTATTACAGTCTTCATAGGAAGCTAACCAGTCAAAAACAAAAAAAAGCAAAGTAACAATAATCCACAGCAACTCTCATAATTCAGACTATACAGTGTGAGTCACGTTAAAGTGTACATATGAAAATAGATGAAACTAGACCTATTTTTATCGACAAAAAAGAGGTCAAAAAATTTTTGAGATTTTTTTTAAATTTTTTATAGAATTTTTTTTCTTCCAATTACTTATTGTAAAGAAAACGTAATAACTTTTAAACTAAGCGGTATATCCTGATATAATAAAAACAGTAATAATGCTAAATAACAGGCGATACTAAAAAAATACATAAAATACACAAAAAAGGCCAAAAAATAAATAAAAAATGATACTTTTTGAAAAAAAACTGCTTTTAAATTCGTGTTTTTTTGGTTATTTGATAAATTTCTCCAAAAAATGCCCCTATAACCGGTGGTTTTTACTACTTTGTATTATTCTCTATCGTATTACCTTCGTAAAACCAAAAATCGCATGTCTCTATCCCTATCACAACATTTGCAATTATCGTTTGAACTAAGCCTCTCCGGGCGCGCTATTCAACGCTTCGTTAACAACGAAACTGAAAATGGCTCTAGATTTGTAATTAAGATAAAGACAAGTTAAATTTCAAATAAAAACAAAAGATTTCAAAGTAAAATAAGCATTTTAGTTGAAATTAAAATTTTCTCTACCTGCAGCGGAGAATAATGTTGTGGCAGGCCTTTGTTCAAACGCTCATAGCAAATGTTGTGATAGGGATAGAGACATGCGATTTTTGGTTTTACAAAGATAATACGATAGAGAATAATACAAAGTAATAAAAACCACCTGTTATAGGGGCATTTTTTGGAGAAATTTATCAAATAACCAAAAAAACACGAATTTAAAAGCAGATTTTTTTCAAAAAGTATTTTTTTAATTATTTGTTGGCCTTTTTTGTGTATTTTATGTATTTTTTAAGTATCGCCTGTTATTTAGCATTATTACTGTTTTTATTTTATCAGGATATACCGCTTAGTTTAAAAGTTATTACGTTTTCTTTACAATAAGTAATTGGAAGAAAAAAAATTCTATAAAAAATTAAAAAAAAAATCTCAAAAATTTTTTGACCTCTTTTTTGTCGATAAAAATAGGTCTAGTTTCATCTATTTTCATATGTACACTTTAACGTGACTCACACTGTATAGCATTTTCCGATACATTTTATTAAGCTCTGATTCCGCTGAGTCTATAGTTCTGAGTTATCTGTATGTGAAAACTCCAATATTAGGGAGACACAATTTATACCTAGATAGGGGAACTCGGACTTTGATGTACTCGATCGTGTAGTATGTGTACACATTTTTTTATTATACCTCTGTGTTTATGCGTCGATAAATTAAACCAATTACTGATAGTAATTGCTTGTTTACATTGCACATATAACTTGACCTAATAATTAGGAGGATAGGATGAATGGCGGTATTTTTAACTTAAGACTGGTTCTCTTAAAGCTGGACATCCACGATCAGTGAAACCACGTGAAACTGATCAGTTGAAGTAATTAACACATAAATTTTAAGTTGAACTTCATTTTACACTGGCTATACGTCAGTTCAGCTAATCAGTTTACCTGACCGTGAATGTCCAGCTTAACTATTTAACGACAAACTTTTGGCGTTATCTATGAATTACGTATATAAAGTGATTAATATTAATACCACCCTCTTGACACAGTTTTTGCATGCGGCTTTATCGCGACTGTTAGGCCCAATATCGAGCTGCCACAGATAGTATCTGGTCTATCACTTGTTCTGCAATTACTAACAGATTTTTTTTACCAATTAGTGTGGCATAAACGAATATTTTTATATTTGTTACATAGAATACGGAACCCATTCTAATATACACTTTCAACGCTCATTTTACCCCTTTAAAGGTAACGTGTTCCAGGTTTATCTTTACGGAAATTTCCTGGAAGCGTGAAAAAGTAACAAACTGATTAATTAATTAATAAATTATCCATAATTTGTAACCAAAGTCATCTGAGCGAGTCGATGAGTAAACAATTGCATCAATAAAAATAATCTAGTAACTGGTACAGATTCGTACTGTCAACAGCACAGACTCTACATTTTTATTGCAAAATAGCACGTGTTACAACGACATACGAGTGTATAGCTTCATTTGCTGTTGCGTACCTTGGAGTGTGACGTTCGATAGTGTCAATTAATCCATTGACTACTTTCGATCACATTGTTTCACAAAGCATTGTGTGCTACGAGTATGACGCAGTCGCATTATCGTGTACCTGTTTTTAAATTAAATTTCGACTTTGTCGTATCTAATAGAAATAGAGTTAAAAATTTTAAGTACCTATCTGGGTAAGGTGCGCACATTTGTACAATTTATTAGCTGTGTGTAGCTAGTCACCTGAAAACGATACTGGTGTTAGGTAACATGTCTACGGTTCTTTTGTGATATGTAAAGCGCTAGTAATATTGTGAATGTAGAGTTCTATCATTTAAGAACTAGAACAATGGTACTTGACCGTTGAAAAACTATGTATTTCCTGAAATTAATAAAGTTACCTTTATGACTTAGCACAGTTGGACTTAGCAAAAAATCGTCTTAACTACTTATAAGACGTCACAGTATACGTCGTCTTGTTAAATCATTCGTGCTTTCCTTAATGTTAAAAACTAAACTAGCACAATTATCTACACTTTAACGATTACTACTTCCTCCTTTTATAAAAATTTAAAATAACAACATTAATTAATATGTTAAAATTAAAGTAGATGTATTGGTTTTATTATGTGCCTGACACAATTTCTAGCAGTATAAATAAATACCAATGTTAATCAAACGAATAACCTAAGACCCAAATTGATGGACTATCGTAAAACGGTTAAAGTGTGAAATAGCTAACAACTGTTATTCTAATATGTGAACAAGAAAACGTTTCCACAAATACTATTATCTCAATAGGTGTGTCCAAACGTTAAAAAGCGGACGACAATTATGGGAAGTAGGGCAAATAGTGACTGCAGCGACACAGTAAGCCGACGAATTGATGATCCGGCTACTTGCATTATCTTGCGAATGCTACAATTGTCGCCGTAAACCACGTTTATCGTTCATTGACATGTTTTGCTCGTATAATCAACCTTTCTTGTGTGACTGACATAAATTCTGTTATCGAGGGTTGTGTTGTTGAGGAGCAAAGTTTACTGGGTACTCACGAATTTGGTTCAAGGTTGTTTGGCTTTAAACAGGTTTTGAGTGCTTTTTGTGGCCGTGCCTCCCCTTTTAATGCGGCACCTTATGATTTACATTAATAATACTGATACGCGAAATTACGCTTTACTTAACTTTTTTGATATTTCAGATCTTATTTTCAAACCGTATAAGTTATCCAATTTGTAATGTCATCATCATAGTTATCTTCAGTATAAGCAGTCTACTTCCTCTCGCAATACGCCCTATTTTGCCCTGAGTCGGTTAGTTGCATACAACTTTTGCCAAAGTTTATCCGAATAGTTGGAGGCCGTCTTACACTATGCTTTCTGAATTATAATCTCTAATCAAGAATACGTTTGCTTCAGCGTAATGGTATACCTACTAGAGAAAGTAGTCATTTTCCATTAGGATTTCCCAAATTCTTTTTAAAAACTATTTTCTAAGACTCAACAATGGCTGTCTTTTCAATGTGTTGTACATTTTCTTAAGATCGTGTGTATCTAGGAGGCCATTTGAAAAAAAAAACCTGTCATTACGTCTTATAATCACGGAAATTAATCTTAATTACCTTTGTTAAATTAACTACTACTACATTATTATTAGTAACAACTTAATTATCATGTGTAAAAGCACTTCAACAGTCACAACTGTTGTGTGTAAACCATTTTTATTCTAATAATAATTTCATTATATTTTTTAGAATCTACAAACATATTTATTTTAGCTCGTGATGATTCATTTGTTATTGCTTGTGATTAAATGTAGCAATTTTTTAGGAACATTGATAAATAACCAGCACCATATTTGTAAAGTTTGTGGTATACGTTTTAACTGTAAAATGGTGAATCAGCTGTTATCTTCCCTTAGTAGAGACAAAGCATCCTAATAATAGTAGTAAGTAAATAGTTATGCAATATGTAAAACCACAAAATATGTTTACCAAAACATATACTTAATTAGGTACCTACATTATTTTATTATCTATTGTCTATTATAATTTATATACATTGTGGTACATTTTATTTCATGGTAAACCTACGTTTATTTATACGTGACGCATGTTATCTATATCTATCTATTAAAGTCAATGTGTGTATTAAATAAATCTATTCTGCACCATGTGATACTGAACAAATATATTTTCTTCATTTTTCTCTTTATTTTATTTTTTATAGAATTGAGCGAATGATAGTCTCGCTCGAAATAGCATTAAGTCATATTCAAGTCTTAAAATAGCACAGTTTCAATGTTAATTGTTAGCTTCAACATTATTATTAACTAGGGGGAATAGTGTCAAGTTCATACCATTATGACTGGACGATAGTTTACATAAACTAATTACATTGCGGTGAAACTAAAACTAGATTATAGCGGACCTATTATATTTTTTCACCCTTTCTTTCAAGGATTTCGTTCGCAGTGTTGGGTTCTTCGACTCAAATAGTCGGCACGAAAAACTTTCCGTCTTCGAATCGTTTGCGTATTCGACAAAATGCGATACCCAACCTTCGAATTCAACGATAACGTGACGATCTCGATTGTCAAACGATTCGAAGACTAAAGATTTCGTGAAAAAGACATAGGCTTTGGTTAGATGGCCCGGGCCTTTTCTCGACCTCTCTAACTGATCGGTTTTGGGGTCGTCGTTTGCTAAAATCTTCTGAAATTACTTAGCTAGTTTACTACTCACTTTTTTTAAATTCTTTGTGGATTGTGTTGTGATGTACAAAAAATAAAATAATCTAACATTAAAGCATAATCCTATTTACTAACAGACTATTATAATTAATAAATGGCAGTCGTTACATAACATTTGTATAAATATGAAAAAAATAGATGAATCGCTGTATTAGTTGTTGTATTCATTAATTTATTCTTAATTAAAACAGTAAACTAGATGGTTCTATACATTAGTCCCCCGAAGATTAATTACGATAATCGATATAAGTTTAATTCAAATAAACAATTAAATCTGTTCCAAATACCGCACTGTGGGTAGTGTATCGATACAGAACATCCTTAATTGCACAAAACGCATTAGTTAACGATTCACTTGACCGAGATGTGGAGAACCAGGTTTTTACCAGCTTAAGCCATGCTTTGATTTAGTATATTGGTGGGTATCGAGAAGAAAGCATCGATATCGATAGTTATAACTCAATATTTTTTTACGCAAAAAAGTCAAAACGTAAAAATAAATGTTCAGTTGGGAGAGCAAATATTTATTTGCCTTAGAAGCATGGAATACTCGTATAATGGAATGGGATGTCATATTTTAAGATAGTTTCCAATGTTCATTTCTGATAATATGACCGCCTTTAAAATGTTTTGTAAGTTTCCAACAGCTTGTTCTCGTATATTTCCTTTTAAATGTACGCAAGCGATGCGCGTCAATCAGGTGAATCCCAAATAGTGCGGACTATGCTCAAGGTAGACTTTACCGATTACCTTTATTTATTTTACGTCCAATGAACTTTTGTCCACTAAACTTTATGGACCAATTCACCTTGAGACTGTCTACACAGTCACAATAATTGCATAAATCAGGCCATGTAAATGTACACTTCTTCCAAAAGAAAATTCCTGTAACATTTTCATCGACATGAATCTATCGACATCGGTTCAACCCTACAAGTAATTCGATAAGTATAATACCATTGAAGTGTTTCTAAAAGGCAGCTCATTACTGGGATCATTAGGAAGATATGCGCTGAGTAGCGTTAAAACCGTGAAAGTTCTTTGAATATGTTATTGGTAATTAAAGTTGTTATTTGTATGTAAGCGGCTTCAGTTTTACAAGCTAAAGGGCAAGGCCTCTAATTAAATGGAAGCTCAGCTTCATAATTTGTGGTTCATTAGTTACATTTTAGTTGGTGCCAAGCATTAAATCGGTAGGGCTGCGATCTCTCGTAACATTAACCTAGGCGCAGACCACCGACTTTTAGTTGGCCGATAGTTGGGTCGGGTACACCCATTTGGTATCGGCCGATTCTTCATATAAATTCGCCCAACTATCGGCCAAGTTGGTGGTCTGCGCCTAGGCTTAGGGCTCTTTCCCACGGAAATATCCCGTTGTTGCAGAAACAGTTTTTTGCAGGATCTCGTACGTTGTTTTTAATGAACATTCAAACGAACATTCCGTTTGCAGAGTCCCGCATAAAACTGATCCATTCTAATTTGGAATTATCAAACACACACTTTTGTGTTCACAAAACATTATTTCCTCCTGCATTACTGGACCTCGAGTAAAATTACGGGATTCGACAGCAACGTAAGGTGAGGAGACCTTTTTTCGGACATTCTTTAATTTTGTACTAATATATGTATATGTTACGGCTAAAGATAGTTGTGAACATAAACTTAAGTTTAGCCGGCTAAACTTAAGTTTATCTTCGAGAAGCAGCTAAAGTTCGATAGCATGTTAGTTTGCGTCGTGATATTCCATCTTTAGCCGGCTAATGTGCACATTAGCCAAAACGGAACGGCTAAAAATGTATTCGATGGGCGCGCCAGGCCGGCGGAGGGCTTGAGGGTGGTGGGGAGACAACGCGCGCGCTGTTTTATTTTGTTTTATTTTGTAATTTTAAATACCTACAGAAGATTCAATTGTAATGACCAAATAGTTCCTTATTATTTTATTTTAATGATTAGGTAGATATTGTTTTAAGTAATTAATATTTTGTTATTATAATAATTGTAATTTTGAATACCTACATAGGTACATAAAAGTATGTGTAATGAAAGTGATTATTTTTTAACACGTTCCGCCGCGGTAACGGCACATACAGTAAAGGTGGAATTCATTCATATTATGGCAGTACGGATCTCGCCGTTTTCACGAAAATCAATCTAAAAAACACTACGGCAACAACCGTCGATTTTACATTAGAGTTTCATAGAGAGCAGACTTGTTGTTGCAAAATATTGTGAACAACAGTACGGGTATAGGTGTATGAAACATTTATGTGAAGATTGTTATAGTCTTTTTCACCTAAGATGATTCGTATGACGTTTCGAGTTTTTTTTTTTTTTTTTCTATATAGGTTTTACGGCTTTGGATATATATCCATACGGCCTTTCCATCTTTCTTGTATTGCACAGTTTGGTAAAACATCTCAGTGTTTGTTTCTATGTTCTTCTGTGCGTCTGTGTCTATTTTGTTCTTTCTAAGTCTTCATTGTGGTCTTCATAGTTCTATTGATGTACTAGTAATGTACTGATAAATATGGAGATATGAATTTTCGTTCGCTAGTAAGGATGGCAAGAGGCGGGGAATATTTCCATCTTGGTATATCTTTAGTAAGCCACCCACTAGCAGTAGCCTCTCCATTTTAAAGGCTGGACATTGTAGAATCATATGGTCTAGGTCTGCAGCGTCTGTCTGACAATATTCGCATTTGTCTGTAGAGACCATTCTCATCCTTTTTAAGTGGGCTGGAAATTTTGCGTGTCCAAGCCTTAAACGATTTATTGTGGTTATGAATCTTCTTGAAGTAGGACTCTGCAGTTTGAAGTACCACGGTTTACTTGGAATTCCTTGCTGGATTTGCGAATACCATTTTCCTTTTGTTTGTGTTGTAATATTCCATACTTCCTCCCAATTGTCTTTCATCCTGGTTTTCAAAATCGAGTCATAATCGGTAATAGGTACTGGCGGAGCTGGATAAAGTGGATTGTTGTATGGATTTCGTATCTTCATAAGTTTGTCCACAGTTTCATTTCCAGTTATCCCAGAATGAGAGGGAACCCACATAAATTCAATATTCTTGTTATTCTGACTTTCCAATATTATTTGTCTAATTTTGGTTATGTAAATGTTCGTCTTATACGAGATGTGCGCATTTTCTAAACATTTAAGTACGCTCAATGAGTCAGTTATAATCAAAAAGGTGTTAGTATCCTCAATTCCTTGGATATATTGCAAAGCGGTGCTTATAGCAAAAGCTTCTGCTGTAAATATTGATGCATTTTGGTCTAAAGAAAAGCATCTGCCAAATCTTATGTCCGAGTCATAGTATGCAGCCTTTGTACTTTCTTCTGTCTTAGACCCATCCGTATATATTCTTCGATATCCTGACTTCTTTGTATTTACATATTCTAAAAACTCCGTATTATTTTTCACATTCGCTGAGCAAACTGCTGGTTTTACCGTCTGAACTTCTAAAGTGCCTAAGTCCCAATTCTCTTTATGGTCTATGCATTTACATACTTCCTTAAGTTCTACTAAATGTTGACCTTGCAAAGTTTTGTTTTTATGATAAAGATTTAAATAAAATTTATTAGCCAATACTTTCAAATAAAATTTCTCAGTCAAATATTTTAATCTTACAGATAGAGGTGGTATGCCAGCTTCTATTTCGAGAGAATTTATTGGTGTCGAGCAAAAAGCACCTGTAATAATTCTTAAACCTCTATTCTGCATAACTTCAATTCTCCGATAAAGAAACTGACTGATATGTTTACCATATACTATTAAACCATAATCGTAGTGGCTTCTGACTATGGCCTTAAATATTAGATTAAGTAATTTGGGGTCCATGCCCCAACTCACACCAGCAAGACATCTCATAATATTTACAGTTTTTTGCATTTTACAAACTACGTTATTTACATGACGATTGAAATACATTTTGGAATCAAAAAACAAGCCTAAAAATTTCTTTTCTCCTACTAAACTAATATTTACATTGCAATATTTTACATTTAAATTTACAAAATCAGAATCATTTTTCCTACTGAACACCATCAATGAACTTTTTTGTGGATTAATATCTAACTTTAATCTTTCTTTATAATACAAAAACAGAAGATTCAACGATTCATTGAGAGTTGCTTCAGCTTCTGATATATTTCTATTTCTAGTATATAGTACAATATCATCTGCATATTGTAATATTGATAAATTATTTACAGAAACATATTTGTGAAATTCGGCTGTGTACAAGAGATACATTAAGGGGGAAATACTTGCACCCTGCATTACTCCTTTATACGCTCTTTGATGACCGTGAATGGTGTGGTTATGTTTAATATACACTAATCTAGAATTAAAAAAATTGAAAATCCACTGGCAAACTTTTCCGGGAATATTGTAACTGTGTAAAATTTCTACTAAGGTTGGCAAATTCACATTATCAAAAGCACCACTAACATCAAGGAAAACGCTTACTAAATAGCTATGTTCACAGAATGCGTCTTCTATGTCACCGCTAAATTTTAAAAGGCTATCAAGTGTGCTTCTGCCCTTACGGAAGCCAAATTGATCTGATGGGAGTATTAGTCTGGATTCTACATAAAATTCCAACCTGTTCTTCAACATATTTTCAAAGACTTTACCTACGCATGATGAAAGAGAAATTGGCCTATAAGATTCAGCCGAATTAGGATCTTTATCAGGCTTTAAAATCGGTACTACAGCTATACTTTTCCAAGAAGTTGGAATGATATTGTTCGTCCATAAATTATTAAATATAGTTAGTAAGATTTGCTTAGCTCTTTTATGTAAACGTTTTAATAAAATATAAGGAAAATCGTCAAGCCCAGGTGTGGTATCTCTTCTACTATCTAAAGACAAGACAAATTCATCATAGGTGAATGGTAAGTTCAGATGAGTATTTAATACATTAGACTCAAAGATATCATTTAATTTCTCAGTGTCATCTGCTGGTTTATCCGATGTGACCTTTCCTAAAAAGTCAATTAATACATCATTTTCTATATTTTTGGTAGATGGACGTTTGTGATTAAACATTTTAATGAAATTCCAAATTTTGTTAATAGGTGTAGTGCGATCAAAGCCGGTGCAAAGATTTCTCCAACTGAGAGACTTTTCCTCTTTAATTATCAATTTTTTGGCAGCATCTAATTTTTTATATAACAAGTAATTATCCATTGAGGGATATCGTCGATACATACGAAGCGCGAATTTGCTTGCTTGTACTGCATCTGAACAACGCTCATTCCACCAAGGAACAGGCTTAAATGATTTGTGATTACTATTTGAAACTTTGTGAACTGGAACAAACTCTAGTTTTAAATTATTAAGTATCTCACAGAAGCTATCGTAGGCATTACTAGGATCTACTTCTGAAGTTATAATATTAAAAGCATTTTCAGATTTACAATAATAACCTGCCCAGTCGGCTTTACTATAAATAAATTTTTCCTGTCTATTTGGGTACTCATAAACATTTACATTGATTTCTAGGTTAATAACTGTTGGAAAATGATAACTGCCCAAGTTATCTTCATAGTATACTGACCATTCTGCTGATGAAAGTAAAGAAGGTGAAGCAAGTGAAATGTCAATAGCTGAGGCAGTAGTATTGGGCCGAGCAAGAGTAGTGACCTCGCCATTATTTAGTATACACAAATTAAGCTCATCTAACATATCATATATTTGAATACCTCGAGGCTTATTATTTTGTGAACCAAATGCTGTGTGGTGAGCATTAAAATCACCAACGACTATTAGAGGAGAAGGTAATGAATGAACAATATCTTTTAATGTATTTATTGGAAATCGGCCTCTTCTAGGTGGACAATACGCCCCCATTAAATTTATAGAATTATTACCCGAAGTTTGGATACTAATGGCTAAATTCTGTATTTTATCATTACTGTTAGTGGAAATTACTGTACACTTAATAGAATTTTTACAAAGAATGGCAACACCGCCATAACCCGTGTCACAGTCTCTACGAAATATTTGATAACCTCTAAATATAATTCTGTCAGAAGATTTCAGCCAAGTTTCATTTAAAACACAAATATCAACATCTAAATTAACTAAAAGTTGTGATAAAATAGGAATTTTTGGTTTTAAACTCTGTATGTTGTGCTGTAAAATAGTTAACTTTCTATCCATTCTGATTGACATTTTTAATAAACAATTCTTTAATAGTTGATGAATTGACTGGTATTACATTATCTTTTTTACAAAAACTCATCAGGGTGTCGATAATGGCTTTGAGTATAAACTCATTGTTTATTATGTCACACATAAGATCTTTATTTCCTTTAGTAATTTTCTTGTTTTGTGATTGGTTTTGTGGTGAAGGTTGAGAAACTGTTGCTTTAGCATAAGATTTGTTGAGTGCAGGAAAAAAGGAACCTAAAGTTTGTTTATTCATTATTCGAGACTTGTTTTCTAAAATTTTTTGTTGTTTTACAGGACAAATCTTAGCTACAGCAACGTGTTCTCCTTTGCAATTGACACACAAAGGTTTGTTGACATTTGTACAGTCTTTATATGAGTGCGACTCAGAGCAAATAGAGCAAACAACATTGCGCTTACAGAATTTAGTTGTGTGACCGAAGCCAAGACACTTGAAACATTGTAACACAGGTTTAATATATTCTTCCACAGGGAGTATGCATAGACCATAACTTACTTGCTCAGGTAGAACATTACCAGCAAAGGTGACTGAGACGGTCTGCAAAGGGACGACACCTTCAGGGGTCCTCTTGGTGAATCTCCTCACAGCCAAGATCTCCTGCGAACTGATCAATTTGTCAAAAAGATGCCGGTTGCTCAATTCAGTTGGAATGAATTTGATTACTCCTGTTCGCTCTGAGTTGGAGGCAGGAATGAATGCCTTGATTTCGTGAGATGATAGAAAGGCCGAATTAGACAGTAAAGAGTTGGCGTTTTTCGGGTTATCGAAATATACAGCATACCGCAATGCATTGATTCGTTTGATTTCCTTAACACCTTTGTTGTATCTACTGAATATTGTGTTTAAGTAAATTGGATCTTTATTTCCAAATTTAATGTCATCATGAATGCTCTGAATAAAAACTGGATATACTGTCCCTGGAGAGTTCTCGGGATAACTCCGGATGTGATTCTTTTTGAAGTATGGTGCATATTTTCTGTCATCATCATCATCAGAAAGTTCACCAGTTGATGTCTTGTTTAACTTTCTTTTTTTCTGAGAATTAGCAGATCCACCACTATCAGAACCCATAGTTGCAGTTTTAACTGAAATTCCCTTTAGATAAACTCAATAAACTCAAATTAAAAATCGCAGCGAAAAAAATTGAACCTCCCGCCTCGAAAGTTCGCGCCTTTTTTTTCACGTTTCGAGTTTGAAAGTTATAGAGATGTCACATAACAAAACCATAGCGATTTATCTATCGATTTTTTTCTAAGAGTTAGTGAAACCTACTTTTAGAGAAATATTTTGTATAAGTGTTATTTAACAAAAAAACATGTTTTTTTAATTACAAATATTATTGTAACAATTTTTTATTGATAATATTCAAATTCCATGGACTTCGTGTTCAAAAAAACGATTCCTAAAAAGTTCTGGTTCTATTTCTTCAAATTAAAAACTATTAATTTATTTTCAATGCGTTTATTAAAGTCAACAATCGAAAAATATAGTTGATTTTTGAGATGTTTTTAATAACTAAGTAATCACTACAATCGATTAATGAAACGCGGAAATAATCGATTTTGTTATACAACAAATACCCCAGCACTAAATCTATTCCGTTTCACACATTGCGTACATTAAATAAAAAATATTTTTACATCGTATTTAATTAAAATATAATCAATAGACTCAGATTTTACTAGATATTTCAAGACAAGTAGTTAATTTTTTTTTATTATATTGCTAATGAAATACAAATATTTTTTCAAAAATATTCTGCATATCGACGGCAGAAAGCGGAAATGTCGTATCTCAAAAATTGGCTAAAATGACTTTTAATTGTATTGTATTAAGAAAAAAAAGCCGCGTCGAATGGTGTATGTATCGTCTTTCTACGATGAAAAAAAATATAGATACGTCATAGAATTTTTTCCAGTTTTTTTACAATTTACTTGACCAATTGCTGTAACTGGTCAAAAAAACGCAACTTTCGAAAATAAAATAGATACGACCACACTACTAGTATGTTAAACAGTTACAGCACTCTTTTTCTGAGTCAAACATTGATTTTTAAGGAGATACAGCATTTCAGCCGCCCTAAAATCTTACGATGTCGAACATACAGCAAATGAGCCGAACTGACGTGAGTACTTATAAAATAGTTACTGCATTTCAAACGTATCATCTAATAGCGAAAATCTTGCTAACATCATTAGAATAGAGTCTTGTTTTGTGTACAGCAAGTAATACGTCACTCTAGCAAAACAAACCCCCTCCACCCGCTGCGTCATACGCCATTCTGATCGCGCGGCAGTTGTGCGTTAGCGCCGATAGTGAGAACGCAGAATTGTAAATTCTTAAAATAAATATTATTTTACATTTTTATTTGTTGTTTCGTTTCAGCCGAAAGACGTCCACTGCTGGACAAAGGCCTCCCCCAAGGATTTCCACAAAGACCGGTCCTGCGCCGCTCGCATCCAGGCCACGCATTTTGTCTTGTCCATGTTCATTTTAAGACCCACTTGTTGAGAGGCTCTACTGAGGCCATCGAACATTGTGTTTAGGTCCTCCACGGTCTCAGCTATGACTACGATATCGTCCGCGAAACGAAGGTGGGTGATATACTCGCCGTTGATATTTATGCCGAATCCGCTCCAGTCCAGAAGCTTGAAAACATCTTCCAGGGCGGTGGTGAACAGTTTCGGAGATATGACATCTCCCTGTCTCACTCCTCGCTGCAACTGGATAAGTTTCGAGTTCTGATCCTGGAGGCGGACCGACATTGTAGCGTTTTCGTACAAGCCCTTCAGCACTTCGATGTATCTATAGTCAATTTGGCACCGTTGGAGAGACTGTAGCACTGCCCAGGTCAGTCGAAGGCTTTTTCATAGTCCACAAACGCCTAAGTGGCTGATTATAATCTGCCGTAGCGTATGTATGTGGTATATGGTACTAAAGCCTTTTCGGAAACCGGCTTGTTCGGGAGGCTGGAAGTCGTCGAGCCTGCGTGCGAGACGATTCGTGATGACTCTCGAAAACAGCTTGTAGACATGGCTCAGAAGTGAGATAGGTCTATAAATTTTTCAACAAGGTTTTGTCGCCTTTTTTGAAGAAAAGTTTCACCACACTTCTGTGCCATGCCGTAGGCGTTTTTCCCTCAAGTATGACGGAATCGAACAGCCTCTGAAGAGCCTTTAGTACCGGCGTTCCACCTGCTTTCAGAAGCTCAGCCGTGATTACATCATCACCGGGTGCCTTGTTGTTTTTCAGCAGTTTGAGAGCCATTCTAATCTCGTACAGACTGACGTCCGGGATATCCTCGGTGTAGTGTCGGGTGAATCTAGCTTTTGGGTCTTCAGCTAGATTTGGGAAGTACACTCGTGTATAATTGTCCGTAGAACTTCTCAACATCTTCCAATAACTCAGGCCCCGACGAGATGTCTCTGCCATCCTCGGTCTTCAGCTTGGTCAGTTGACTTTGGCCAACAGACAGATCCCTTGCGAACACTTTAGAGCCTTTGTTACGCTCAATCGCCTCCTTAATACGATCTGTATTAAATTGGCGTTGGTCGCGAGTCAAAGACTTGGAGATCTGTCTGTTAAGACGCCGATACTGAGCAGCATCTTTAGAGGACTGCAGAACCAAGTTTCGTCTCTCTTCTATAAGTTTATTGGTGAGGTCAGAGATCTTTTTGGTTTCTTTTGAACGACGGGTTTTAAAGAACTTAGACCCAGTCGTTTGGACAATTTCCACGAACCTGTCATTGTATTCGTCCACAATTTCGCAGTCTCCCAAGAATCCCAGGCATTCGAAACGATTTTTCAACTCGAGCTGAAAGCTTTCGGGGTTTTGGAGTTGGATGGGCGCTGGGCGGAGCGTAGACTTCATCAGTCGACGCCTCTCGAGCTTCACAACGGTAAAATGGGACCGGGAGCTATGTATGTATGGCTCTGGAAATATCCTCATATACATATAGTCTCCACTTCGTCGTCGGGGTGTTCCGTGGTCGGTGCGTATACTTGTATGACCTTCAGCGAATACCGTTTGGTGATTCTGAGTATAAGGTACGCTACCCTCGCCGAAATACTCTCGATCTGGACCACGTTGTTGACAAGGGACTTGTGGACGATAAACCCGACACCACCCTGGGACTGTTGGTCGCCCTCCCGGAAATAGAGCAGGTTTCCGGATTTCAGGATTATGGTGTCCTCCCCCTCTCTTCGGACTTCGCATAATCCTACGATATCCCACCGCAACCTGCTCAGTTCTTCCTCGAATTCGGCGAGCCTCACGTCAGGCCGCAGCGTGCGAGTGTTAAATGTTGCCAGGGCCAGAGGTCGTCGGGGTTGGTAGCCTGTCGGTACCCGGTGATTCTTAGCACCTCTCGCCCCAACGTTACCGTGACCGCTACCGTGGCCCGGGATAGTAGGGCCGCCGGGGACTAGGGGCCGTGTTTTTTTGTGTCTCTTCATGAGGGGATTTTGCCTTAATCGCCACGCTTGGCAGGCGGGTTAGCGATCGCAGTTTTTTTTTGTGAGGTTTCGCACGCAGACGCTGCTGCCCGTCCGGTGCTGCAGGGATTTTGTCGCCTATTACGACACGCCTCCTGTTGGCGGTGGGGAAGAGTATTCTTTATGGCCGTCCCCCCCACACGGCACTTGTTGTCTACGTATTTAAAAATAATAAATGGCAAACCTCAGGACAAAGTATAAGTAAGTGATTGTTGCAAGCAATAAAGAGAAAGTATAGCAGACTGATTTATGTAACTAATGAACAAAGAAGGAAAAGTAACATGATGATTATTTTTATTTAGTTTAAAAACTAATACTGAATTTAGCAGATTGATTGTTGAAACTAATGAAGAAGAAAAACTATGGCAGGCTGATTGTTAAACTTTTAAAGAGAAAGTGTATGCTTCTTAAAATTAATGAAGAAGAGAGATAAACTAATAAAAAAGAATATTTTTGTCGGACTGATTATTATAATTAAAAAACAGACTGATTTTTTTGTGCCATTACATTCTTAAAATTTAAATAAAACAGTTAAGAAAAAGATACAGTATTTTATTGTTTTCACATCTCTGACTCTTATTGTAGATAAAACATTTCAAATGTAGAAAGTTATTTCATTATAAGGTCCATACAGCTAAATAGCCCTGTACAGTTTATCGTTTCTTTGAGATACAGCAGATCCGCTGCCTGGGAATTGAAGTCAACTTAAATAAGCCATACATTTTACCTTCCTGATACAACATTTCTGCAGCTCGGCATTAAAAAATCAATTGCTGTAACTAGTCAAAAGTCAATGAAGTAGTAACTCTAGATTATTCCAATCACCTTTATTAAATAAAGTTTAATTAGTAGACAAAATATGTAAAATTTCAGCTTTCTAACTTTCTTAATTTAAGATTTATGAATTTTTGAAATAGTTTTTTTGCTCTGGTGTAAAATCGGACTTTTTGAGATACGACAAAATCGCTTTCTGCCGTCGATATGTAGTATGCGTAATATGGATAACCTTAAAGTGTCATACGGATCATCTTAGCTGAAAAAGACTATAGTGTCATATTGGACTGGAGTACAGCGTCGGAACGTGTTAATAAAGTTTTCGTGTCAAAATAGTAAACATTATTACATGTTTCCTTTTCCATTTCCTTCTACATTTTTAGCCAAGGGCCTGCGGTTACACTTAAGTTTAGCCGGCTAAAGATAGAAGAAACTAACATTAACACCTCGTCGAAGATAAACTTAAGTTTAGCCGGCTAATCTTAAGTTTATGTTCACACCTATCTTTAGCCGTAACATATATAAATAAATAGTTTATTTATTAAAATAAGAGCGTTAAGAGGTCTAACATTTTACATGAGTTCATAGTCTTTTTTAGCTTGAGCTAGGTTAAAACCTGTTAACCTGTAAATATTATGTAAGTCAGTCTTTTAATCATAGAAAAGTAGTAATTTAGTCTAAGTTTTGATAAAAATCTATAATCCTACCTAATGAGTAAACTTGTTAGCATTACTTGGCCTAAATGCACACTGCATGTATTGCACAGTCGCGTAGCGCGCACGCAGCGAAATATTAAACAAAACACGATTTACGAAATTCGACACATACAAACGCAGACAAGTTTGTTATACTGTAATGTCATCAAAACTGGAAAAAAACCTTATTAGTAATTATATTTGAACCACATGCTAAGCAGACTAGACGGTGTTAGGGTTACAATAGCGTTAATCACGTGCCAAATCAGTAATTAATTATTATGTCACATTATTTTATTGATAGTAGACTAGCCAATGCCGACCTCGGTCATCATAAAAATTAAATGACAAAACATATTAATTTTAATTTGATTAAATATCAGAATCAGAGGAGTTTTGGATTATTTTGTCTGGAATAATATAAGTCCTGGTCTTCATTTAACCACAATGGTGAAAGATAGGTACATTAAAATTTCAATAATTTGCCTATTATTTTCATAATTAACATCAACATCAATATTCCCGTTTTATATTAATTGAGGACGTTTTCATAAAACTTTGACAGATAGGTTTTATGTCCGATACGAAATAAAAAAATACATTGATACGAATCACGCAATACTGGCTGTACAACTTACGCTATGTAGCAAAAAAAGAGTGGGTACGGTAATAGTCGAGTGGCGCGATCATCGATGCTGCTACGTACAGCTGATTCGGTTTTTCACCTACGGACACCGTGTCATTGGCTGCTTTGCTTTTTTTGCTATTTTTTACTTATTTTTAAAGCGATTCTATTTTTAAATAACAATGTGTGATAAAATTAACTGTTCTTGATGGCATGTAATCATATCAATCAAATCTTATCGTAGTATCAGAAATGTAAATTGTAAAACTGATATTTGTAGGCATCTATTGTAAGTTATCATTTGAAATCCGGAGTAAATTTTATATTATGTAGATATTTAAGCATGCAAATTATAAAATCTGTATGCATTAAGTATTGCAAAATACTTCCTAAAAATTCGCGTTATTTTCCAGAAAATTCTTTGCTGATAAAATTCCATTGAAAATATTTTCGAATAAAAACTTCTGTTATTATTGTAGTAATGCCGGGCAAGACCCCGACCCTCCACTGTGTCATAGAACACGGCAAGAGCTATCAGAAATCGGGTTTCAACGCTGTGGCAACGGGCCGGTCGCGTCGCGCTGCCAGTTGCAACCGACCCGCCGCCCTGCTACCACGCGGTGCGAGCACGCACCAGCGAACCCGTGCATACAGTGACAGTGCCACAGTGCAGACTCAGTGACCATTCGGCTGGACTCAACTTTATTTTACACCTTCAGCGAACGAACGACCGATTCAGAAATTTGCACAATATTCTCGGTGAGTAGGTAGTTTAAGTTTACGCAGAAAAGTCTACAAATTGCTGGATTTAAATTTCACCGGGTCAGTGCTTGACCGGTGCTAACATTCGAGTGAATATATTAGGAAATTTAGACTTTGAATTTACAATTTGGACTTAATGTTAAGGTTTATAATTTATGGATGGATATCGGACGATGTTTATGATGGTATCGTCATCATACCCACCTATGGTGTTAATGAAAAACGAGTTTTCAAGGTCTATGTCGTTTTGTTTAGTGACGTTTTCCATTTATTTTAAACAATTACACTTTTAGTGAATTACTATCACAGATTACTATGAACACATTTTTGCGTTCGTAGATAACTTACATTAAAATTGTTAAAATAAAATAAAAGACAAATTAGTTTCAACCAAAAGATTGTAATTACCACACACTTTTAGTCTTGGCACAATTACTGTAGATAACTCAATGATAAAACTAATCAAACCTATCGTGTTAGGCCAATTCATTCAATAACATCATTGTTTAATATAATACTGGTAGTACACGTCGGTAATTTACCTTATTTGTGGAAAAAATATTATCAATTTTCTCAAACGTGATTTTCTTGAATCCAGAGGTCGAAGAGAAATGTTTTGTTTCTATTAAACCAGTAGATAGTAAATCTGCATAAAAGTGCATAGAAATCTGACCCTAAACATTTTTAAAGACGTGGGCGGTCAAATCAATCTGCTTTGTAAAGTCATCAACAACTCTTCAAATTCAGATCATTATCCAATCAGACATCTGTTGACATCCAAACCAAGACTTACAACTTGAAAAATACAGTAATAGATATAATAAAAATAATGACCGGTGTTTGTGGTGAAGTCAGACGGATTTTGAGCGGAGGCAATTGTAATAATGATGAATCAGAACCGTGTTAAAACGTTCAGCTCGCCATAGACAGTGTGGAGGCTGAGCCGGCGCAGTCGCGGCTATTAAGGTAATAGTCGCGCGATTAGCCAGCGTTTTCGATTAACCCCAGGACCACCTTGCAAATGGGCATATGATTTTGATCAAAGTTTTTATTTTATTTGTTTTACCCATATATCCCTGCTGAAAACCAGCGCCACATACATTGTCATGACTAAGGCTATTAAGCCGGAGACCTAGTTGGCAAATGTCTTTTGAGTTTTAAACGTTCAGCTCGCCATAGACTGCGTGGAGGCTGCGCCGGCGCAGTCGCGGTTATTAAGGTAATAGTCGCGCGATTAGCGAGCGTTTTCGATTAACCCCGCGACCACCAGCACTGAGTTACTCTACCACTTCATTTCCTCCTTCGTGTAACAATTTTAACTGAAACTAACGTTTTATAATGGCGATAAGTATGCAAATTGTGCGTATCGGTGGGCCAATTCAATTACTGATTAACAAGCTAATATTCTGGTTCTTCAATGAGGTTAAGTTTAGATACACTAGTTTGTGACTTCGTTGCTTTAGATAAAACGTGGTTAGCTTCATGTGAATACATAGTTCCGATGATTTAATGTTGCTTAACTACTTCACCTATTATTTCATTAAAGTTTTGTTCTGTTGTAGTAATTTTATATTCAATTTTTTCACGCTCTAAGTCTGTATTCAAAGTAATCATGACTGAACTTATTTTTGTCTTATAATTAACTTTATCTCTTGTAAATCACGTCTCAGAGTCATGTATATCAGTGTGCTTCATTATATCTCTGATGGCTTCATTCGAGACTGTAGTCTTGTATACGAGTATTACTCGAATTATTACTTCGACTTGGTTCAGATTATTATTGCCTTTATCAGTAACATTGGCCTACTCATTTTATCATCGAATACTATAACACATTACTCAGTTCATTCTTTGCAATGTATTCTTTTTAACTGTTTAAAGAGTTCAGTGGGATAACAAATTGTCTGCACATGCTTATGCTCCACATCTGTCCAGTGCGACAGTTGAATGGCTGGGGTAAAAGTAATAATACCACTCATTCATACTTTTATTATTAAACAAAATTAAAACTGTTACTGTTGGGAACCGATACGTGGACCAACCTCTTTTTGATATTATCTATGTTTTTATACTTTTTTTACTCTTTTTGATACCTTTTGTTTTTCTTGTTTTTTTTTTATAGCCGTTGTGGGCGTATATTGCTGAAATACATCTTCATTTTAATCGAAGGTTTTTCTTATTTCCGCACGCCCGAGCGGCTGTCCGCTACAGTTACCTACTGAATCGCTTATTCTGGTTTTATAAATGATTACTAACATTAGCATTTAAGGTGTGTTTACTAACCACACTGTGAACTATGAGTTGTTCGAAATAAAAACTTTTTATTTTTTATTTATTTATTTTATAAATTCGATAAAAAAAGGCAAATTTAAAATAAAGCAACTTTACAAGCACTTATTTAACACTGTAAATTACAACAGAATCACTTTAAAGATTTGGCAAGTGAAACTTTTCGTAACAAGTGGGTGGTAAATGCAACAAAATGCAGTAACTCTTACATAAAATCAACAGTTGTTTTCATTTACGAAGGACCTCGAAGTGCCAAGATAATTTAGGCTAATACCTTCTTGTATGTTTCCCACCGGCAGCTCCTGATAAAAGATTTTCTCTATAGTCTCTGATTTTATATTGAAAAAAAGATCGATCTAATAAACACGTCATTGTATTGTTAAATAAGAAGGATGTGGCTCTACTGGGTCCCAATCACGCATTTGTCAACTTTTTTTATCCTATCCTTGAAATGTAAATTCATTTCCTTCTCTACCTTTTATTGAGACAAGCTGTTCTTTACTTTTTAACGATGTCATGTTTTACGTAAGGTACGTGTAGGTAGGTGTACTTTTTAAATGTCAACGAACTCTCGGGATATTTCAAACCAAATCTCGCTATCAGAATTTTTGCCATTTAATCCGCCATAGTGAAAGTACCTACCTACTTTCACCCCTCTTGAAATAATTCGGTCCGCAAATCTGTATCAACACTTGCGCATGGACTGCGCAAAAAATTTGTGTCATTAGGTCTTCAAGCAATGAATAATATCGCGATACAGACTGCGATTTGTTAGGTTTAAGCTAGCGGGGTTTCGAAACACCGCATTTGTCTTGTTAATGTATGCATAATAATGTTTAGTTCACTTATGATGCATGCAAATTTTGCTTTCACATTTTTTGTCATTGGCGTATGATGTCTTCTTACTGCTGTAATATCTATATTCGTGAGCTATCTTGCATCGAGCGCGTTTTTGTTACCTTCTTTGGCACCTACTGATTCATAACTTGATATCCTTGGAAAGTTGGAGCCAGATGAACGAACTTCAGTTGCGTTTGCATCGTTTTAATTCAATTCAAAATCATTATTTTGCTTCATGAGCGTACATTTTGAGAGCAGTTTCAATTATTGTTCGATTGTTAACAAAGGTAATAACTATTTGTATTCATATCATATCTCTAGGAGTGTGTGTGTTAGATAATAGCGCAGTGTTTGCTATAATAGTTAATGCATCAAAGCACACCTAAAACATTATTATATGTCATGACTGAGTCCACAAAGCGTGTATTTTGTCATATGTAACGTAGCGTTACGATTCACTATTAAACTAATATTCACACAGTAACTTATTATGTCAAAAAAAATATTGAAAATTTTATCCAATAGGTAAGCACTGATAAAAAAATTAGGGCAAGGTCATCCATCATTCTTTCATTTTATCGCTAATACAAGTATGTCCTTTACATATGTGTTATTGTTCAAGACCCGTTATCAACTTTAAGCTGTGTACATAGCTCTATGACATCTGAACTTGAAACGCGTGACTGAACATCGAGCCCGATTAGGTCAGATGCGGTAAAGGTGCGTCCACATTAATGGGTCAAAGGGCAACACACAGTCACAGTACCTAGCTTCTGTAATTGCCGGTCTATGGTGTGGCGAACGTTGACATAAGTTCAATTATAATGCAGTATCTGGATGCGTGAATGATGTAACTGAAACGTTATATGTTGCAAATGCAAATAGATATGCAAAATTAAGCGAAAAGTCTTTGAAAATGTTTGTCCTACTCAGTTACTCACTCAAAGTTTGTTCTCTCAAATTACTGTGTTCTTTGGTGTTAAACCAATGTCACTTTTTCTGGGCTTTTTTATTTATATGACTGGATTTGCAATAACGAGCATTAACAAACTCTCACGCGACTGCAGCCGCGTTTCCTTTAGTTTTACGTTTAAAGTAATCAGTTTCTAAAGTCTCTCTTCTAAATAGTACCAACTAATGCAAAATTTAAATCAATAACTGTAGAAAATTACGCACATACCAAAGACATGTTTGTAGAAGATAGTAATATCACAAATGATATCGCACCGGATCTAGATCACACGTTAGTGGCAAACAAGTCATTAGACGAGATGTAACTAATTGAATCAATTACTAAGCATGAGAACGTTAAACCAATTAAAGATGCTCCGCTATCGGCAACTTGACAGGACACTCTGCAGCGAAGATAAAAACCAATTTTATCGACTATCGATACATAAATAATGAGATAAGTGCCTAACTATTTAAATACCAATGTTTATTAGAAAATGTCAATCATAAGATACTGATTGAATAATTCATTGAAGTTTTTACGCTGCATTAGATGAAAATTATAACACTATTGTTTGCAAAATGTATCCTTAGCAGTCAACTTGTGAACCAAGAAGAGCTTTATGTGAAACATTAATTTTAACAGTTCTTGTAAAACGATTATCCTAGTTTAAAATACATATCCGAAGAAAGGAAAAACATTAGGCATTAACCTATAGTCACCTAGATGAAGAAGGCTATAAATGTTTGGCAGAATAATGACGTAACTAGCGAATAATTAAGTTATCATATTTTGTACTTATTGAGACCTTTGTACTGCGGAAGAGTTGAGCGGTAAACGTATTTGCTTGATCTACGTGTCAACTTAATAACTATCTATGCCATCAAGGGCAATTAACTCTTTGAACTCTCTGTGTTTTTACGTCTTCACTAGATTGTTTGTGTTTTGTTAATTTAAGGCAAATTCTAGAAGTAATGACATGTACGAATATTACATAAAAAGTAAAATTCTCGAAACATGATTTTACAGTGTGTTTGTTTGTATTCGAGGGGAGACGATTTTCTCATGACCGCGGACAATGTCTGTATTGATAGTCCGGCATCTGGTTCATAGCATCAACAAAAAATTTGAACAAAGACTCATTGCAACGTCCAGACATCTCCACTTTCTAAACCAATAACTCTAATGTTACTGCTGCTGTTAGTCTAACGACAGCCATATTTTTTGTTCATTACTTTTGTATTTACGACCCTAACACTTTAGTGGTTTATGGTTCTTTAAAAATTTAGTACACATTAGATGCCATTCTAAAACATAAATACTAACATAAATTACGTTACCAATGATCATTTCTGTTTATCGACTAAAACCCATTTTCTACCATTATCAAATGAGGTAGCTAATCTTTATATCTTTTGTATGATTTATTAAGATTGTTACGTAAAGTTCTAATCACAGCACGTGATTTTACAAAGTGAATGAGAACTACGTAGTTACAAATTTTAACAGAACGTTGATGATATCCTCAATCACACTTTACAGTGATGTATGTCTACGGTAGCGCACTAATGCCCGTTTTCACCATCAATCCCTAATTTTTAAGTGACCCCTATGGTAAGTGGTAACACATAACAGGAATTTTGTTTTCAAAGGGGTCACTTAAAATTAGGGATTGATGGTGAAAACGGGCATAAGTGTACCTAATTTATTGCAGTCTTATGATTTAGATAATAAAGGCTAGAAATATTGTTATCACTGTGACCGTGTGGAGGAAAACTCACTCTCACACTCTTCTCGTGGATGTCGTTAAAGGTGATTAAGGGTTAAATGTGCGAATATCAGACCTCCCCAACACGTCTGAATAGTGTGGAGAGTGAACAAATCCTCTATTTGTCTCTACTAAATTATAAAGGGTCTTGTTCCTACAGAGGAAACCAAATAAATGACTTGATGATGATATCGAAACATTATTGACATGAATGAATTTACCAGTACAATAATAATAAGTTATAATACTCAGTTAAAAACACAAATATTTGACAAACCACAACACAAATCACAGCAGCCGCAGTTATGTCACAAGTTTGTTGTAATGCTAATGCACAGAAAGCGCGCTTCACGACGGAGTGACGCTAACTGGCAATTACTTCACCTTAGACACGTGGTTGTGCTGTTGTTGACTTGGCGCTGACGTCTGGGCAGACAGAAGATAAAAAGCAGGAAATGTTAGTCTTAAACGTGGCTGCTAATGATGTTGAGACATCTATCAAACATTTGATGCCATTTATAATAGCATATTATTCCACTATTAACTAAATTCCCAATCTCAAATTACAAGCAATTGACATTGTCACTGAATATTATACCACACTTAGCTATGCTGTTCATACGAAGAAGATTGATGTTCCAAGCGTAACAAATTGCCGTTAAAAACTAGTGATGCCTAGATATGGACCTACAGGCATAAAAAGACACACTTCTCCGTGTCACCTTAACATTCCTGTCGTAGTATCTGGCTATTTTCCCTTGTTATGTACCTCTTCTAAGAGGCCTCTCGTTACTACTGAATATCCTAGTCGTACGAGTTCCTTTTATGGGCTTAACTGCTTCTTCTTCCGAACTGATTTAAAATTCAAAGCTGGTTAAAGGTACTGGATATGGAAAAACATGCCGTGTTGGGTTAATTTGACACGATAGATTTGCGTTTTTGTTAATGCAACAGAAGGTGTTTTATTTATTTCTAATATTTCTTTAAGATTTTGTCAAATGTGAGGGATTTTATTTACGTAAAAAATCGTATGGCTCTTAATATTTAAGTACAAGTAACTGTAGAAAATACCTTGCTTTAAGTTTTTAAATCTTTTGAGCAGCCAGTACGGCTTTTGATAAACAAACATCACGTAATCCTATAAATAAATACATACAACGATGGCTACGGAATGGACCCTTGGACGACCCCTTGATATGGTCGCGCTGGGACCGGATCCAGCAAGGACAAATATTTCATTTCTTGTCGAGATCGCCTTTTCAAACGCAGGATTAGAGAAATAGGAATTCGAATCACTATAAAGGCAGGTACGCAATAAGATGCTGTTAGAATTGTAGTGCAGATAAAATCATTCTTATCTGTATCATACTTATAAAGTAAATATAAGTGTTATTGAATTGCCTTTTCCTTATTTTAAATGTGACCGTGGCTTTTAAATGGTAAAAGTAATTACCCAATCAATTCCTTAATATTTAATGTTTCCTTTTGCAATAACCATTATAACCAAACACAAACACATTTCACAGTAATTTACAGAAAAAGGGTTAAAAAAGAAATAACCATAAATAGGAAATGTAAAAATGCGGGTCTAATCCATCGCAGTTTTGACATTGAAATGTGGGAAGAAGACAAGAAAGGGGTTGGAGATGTGTAAACATAATTATACAGACCTCACTGCAAGTCCTTCGCTTTGTGAATGCATTCATTGATTCCGGGAAGGGTGTTTTATCCTTCGGGATATTGTTCGGTGTTATTTATGTCGTGCGTTTATCACACTGGCATAAAGTGATATTGGAAATTTATTCCATTTGAAACACTATTACTGCGATTGGATTTTTCTTATTTACATGATAAAGAATCTTTAATACAGCGAATTGTCTTCGTGCAAAGTGGAGGCTTTCTGAAAAATGTAATGATTAATCAATCAGAGTACTCAACGTTTCATTACCTTGGGTCTCCATTATCTTGATTAATATTATCTATTAGATGGTTCTGGTAACAGATTATTGAGTCGAGGCTAAAAATAAGTAAGAGCAAATCAGTTTCACCATTTCATTGTGTTGAATGTTTATTTTAAAACATAGACAAAAGTTTCTCTCTAAAGAAGAGGAAGCGTAATAAAAAAATCCTAATGATACGTTATTTAAATCCAATTCTGGAACGCCGTAGTTAACAGACAACCGTTAAATCCCGATAAATGTTACCTCAATAACTTTATTGCGCCTCGCAGAATTGAATTTAACTAACCTTCAAAATTGTTTAGGTTTCGCCCTTTACGCCTGCGTTTGTATTTACGCGTGTGCCTTATTATAATAAACAATTGGATAGTTTATAGAAATTGCTGGCTCCCCTTCCGTATGGTTAATCATCAACTAATCTTAGTGATTGTTTACACATTCCAGCAAAACAGCACTTAAGTGGATTACCCTGTTCAAGATATTCGGATTTTATTGTGAAACCACATTCGTTTTTATTATCTCTATGCCGAAATAGAACTGTTTTTTGAAAAGTGTCATTTGTATCAGTATAATATGGATGAAATCTACTATTTCCATTGAATGTCTTGTCTTTATGTTAATCGATTGTCGCTGTATTTCACAAGCTTGTAATCCCCAGTGCAATTTGCATCACAAATTCTATATTATCTTAAACTATTCAATATAAAGACAATCGACGCGACCCCACAAGAGTGCGAAGGCATCCTGCCTTTTACTGAATCTAAAGAGTTTATGCGGCGTAACTATTCATTTTATACCTTCCCAGCCCATAGATGTCTCGCAAATAATGAGAAATCGTTTCCGTTAGAATAGGGTTTCTCCAACTTGGGAACGCTCTAGTGATGTACAAAACACGAGGAGTCGAGTTCTACTTTGAAGCCGCGAGCGAGGCGGATCGGCAGGACTCAGCGACCTTGGCTCCAAAAATGAAAAATTAACGCGAGTCTTCAGTAAAATCACGATAATATTACCGTGGTAAAATCTAAAATTAGAACTCAAAATGATGAATGTCTTATGTCATAAAGAGCACCGTAGATCTCTATTGTGCTTTACCCCTACTTATCCTCATTCTTCAGTAGCCCGTCACAACTATCGATCGAGCTCTCAAAAAGACGGAAAAAGTCCCCGAGTCGAGCTTGATACAAATGAGGCAAGTCCTGTAAACCGAGCTCTAGACAAAAGGACTCAGAGGTCTCGAGTTTTGTACATCACTAGTATAAGTACGCTCTCGGTGATCACGAAACGCCTACGAAGCGTGGGTGAGCAGGACCAAGCCAATAAATCTAGCTACAACCAACCGGCCCTTAAGTATAGCTTGCGTTCTAGGCATCCAGTTAGGTAGCTTCTGCAGTTCGAAACGTATTTTTAAAACGTATAAGCAGTGTTTATATGCAATTTACTAGCTGCAGTAGCTTGTATTTGTCGTCAGGGAAATGGTCTTGTATGCTACGGAAGACATCTTGGACATGAAAATGCAAAGAAAACAGCCCTGAACTTTCTGTTATTAAAATTAAATATGACAGCCTATTATGAGACTGCTCAGGAACGTGAAAGATGAAATGGTGAAAATACCTTGCAAGATTTGAATAGGTCCTATGCTTTTATGTACATAAAAGCTAAGGTTAAGCTTATTAACCTTTAATAAAATACTTGCTACATACTAATTTAGTTAGGCTAGTAAATAAGAAGCGAATTATCCTTAATTATTGGGAGGACAATAACATAGAAAATATAGCTACAGAACTAGACGTAGGTTATTTAAGTTCTAACAATCGTAAAGCCTAGGTCCTAGACCTTCATTAGGGACCCTTCAGGCCCGCCCACGCAAGCACTCGTATCAAGCTTTCCAACTGGTATCGAATGGAAAACGCGAGCTATAAACGATTCGATTATCCAATAACAATTCGATTTTAGTGTGCAGCTAACAGTTTTACTGTCTCTTTCAGTCGTTAACACTTTTATTGGTCATGTTTTTAAGAACTCTGAGGTCAATCGTAGTCATACTTTTGCTATAGGTTAAACGTGCCGAGAGGTTATGTACGGGTTTGTAACACAAATCTAATAAGTACTTAAACAAAATTGGTTACATTCGAAAAAAACAAAAACAAAATTAGGCGTTTGTGTGTAAATCAGTCGTGTGTATTCCTCAGAAATGACGCAGATACTATTCGCAAATAGGTATGTACAAATATTATCTAACGTCTCATTACACTTTTAGTGGAGTCTAGCGTATACTTTTAAATAGTATAATTGATAACTGCTTAGTATTCTTTTCTACAAGATTTGGAGTGTGCGATGCGCACGAGTGCTTCCTAACCTGTTACCTAACTCACTCGTTATCAGACAATAAGAATTACGTTCGTGATGAAAAACTCAATTTACTTTCAAATTGCATTTCAGTGTTACCGATAGATAAACGAATAAACTATCAAGCAATTATCTTTGCGAAGTTGTAACACTATTTTATTGTGTTGAAATGTGTATAAAATACAGCGATGCAGTTAATTAAACAAGCTCAAATAATGATAAAGAATTAGTCGGTAGTGTCAGTAAAAACACCGGCAACTGTATAAACAAACTGGTAGTTTTAAATACGATGTAACAATCTCATTTTTAAAACTAAGATTTTGCAAAAAAAAGTTGACATCTCCAAGAAAGACAAGCAAACACAACATTACAGTTTTTGAACAGTTACAAAAACTCTGTAGAATAAACACAA
Source organism: Ostrinia nubilalis (assembly GCF_963855985.1). Taxonomy (NCBI): domain Eukaryota; kingdom Metazoa; phylum Arthropoda; class Insecta; order Lepidoptera; family Crambidae; genus Ostrinia; species Ostrinia nubilalis. Next base: position 6,003,147 of record NC_087088.1, on the reverse strand, counting down.
AAAACATTTCTAAGAATCACATGATACCATTCACACGGACCATCTTTGACTGTATTTTTTGCAGCTTTTTCTTATATCCACACAATTTACTTTCTATGACATTTTATAATCACCGCTAGCTCTGCTAATCGACCGTTACGAACGGTTCGAGAATTCCATCCTTTATTACCTTAATTAATTTTATTTTTGGTCCTTGTTCACCGTGCATATTTAATTTTGATATGCTATTAATCTTGTCTTGATAAGACGTTGATTTTAAAACTTTGCCTTAAAAACGAGTAAGGAAGTAATTAATGTCAAGTCTGCAAAAATCTGAAAATTTCTTGGAATTTTTAATTTTGGTCGCAATCCGTTGAGTGGAGGTAAGTTATACGTTCAATTAGAAAGCACAGCGGCGTATGCGCATCCTCCTTATACGTAAATGGTGAAAAAATGCACACGTCTGTCGCTCACAGAGCTACCGAAGAACGTTAACAGTGTCACCAAAAAAGTTTAAGTATCTGCCTTTGCTAATTAGGCGGTCAAACGCGCCGCAGCTCAGAGTGACGTGCACCATTACTTCCACAGACCTCGCTACCATTATCATTACCTTGAATTAGCATCCCTATATCTCAGACATAGGACACAAATCAGAATGTCTTGGAGAATCCCGCAAGTGCATAACAAACCTTCCGACTCGTTGGATTACAACTTGCATCGGAAGAACATGGATTGTAGAAATATTGGAACTCTCACACATCCCAAATTGCAAATCATCTTTAAAAGCAACCTTTAGCTTGAACGTAAATAACACACATTTAACTGTACAAAAATTTTATAGTATGTTACTTTTGTGCTTAGTTTTATCGAAACAAAATTCTCCAATCCAATGGCTATTGAAGCTTTTGTATCATCAACGAAATTAAAAAGATTGAAAGTCATCATCAACAAAATACAAGGTTGTATCGTTATCTACAAACATAATGTGTACTTTGTAATCCATGTATCTTTAAGATTGCATTTCAATCTTCTCATTTCAATTTATCCATCGGTGTAAAGGTCGTGTCGTCTAAATCGAATGGTTTGCAATACACTTGCCTCTGGCAGGCGGCTCATTACAAGCCCTCTGTGCCGTGTTGTGGCTTCTAGAGCCATAAAATTGCTATTACCGACTAGATTACTCTTCGCGTAAATGAGGAGGAATGTTTTACAGGCGGCTCGACAGCGCCCCGGGCTGTATTCCGAGGACTGTCTAAGAAAGCTTCTGATGAATGTTTTTATGAATTTCCTAGTTTGAACGCGTAAATGTAGACTGAGATGAATTAGCTACTGTTATTAATGGCCAATTTAGATATGATCAAAATACCTTTAAAAGTCGTTACCATTTGATTAAAATTCACAAATTTTATTCTCATTTCGTATGCGTAATGGAGTTAGAAACGCCTATTCAAACAAGCGTCATACAAAGTTAAGTAGACAATGCAACCAAATAATTTGGCAGTGCCATGTCCGTACATGTAGTGCTAGTACCACCCAAAAAGTGTCGCCACATCATCGACATATTGTTTCGACAGCGAATAAATTATAACTTCCGTTCGATTTTTATGCATCAGTCGCGGTCGTTGGAATCAAATTGTAATCTAGTGGTCGAATTACAAAGGATGAATATTGCATGAACATAGACCAAATAGAAGAGCTACTTTACAATGCTGATAAGGATCACGGGAGTCCTTTGACAAATTAATGCAACAGCATCAGCCCGAGGTGCCACTATTGTTACCTCATTTCTAGTCGTACTGTACCTAAAAAAATCTGATTTATTCACAGATCTATTTAGAGAATACGTAAACTGTAGAATCAGTAGATAAAATAACTTCTGTATCAATAAAGCAAGCTGTTTTATTCTGGCTATCTCATTGTTTTGTGATGCAGGCGATCGGATGCGTGATTGGCATAATTGTACCGTTGGGTACTCGATTGACAATTATAAATATGGCTTCATCTAATTGTCATGTGCATGCTGACTACAGTAGCGTGCATTCCAGTAATTTTGTGATCAGTTTATAAAATAGTTAACTTAAAAGTCATGGCTATTTATATCATTCATCATGACATCTCGGTAATTTTATCTTCTTCAGACTCTTTACTTTGATTGGTCGATGCAAAATTTATAATTATGCTACAAACTACTTCTCACGCTCTGGGCATAACGAGTGTTTATTTGTGTAGCTCTTTATAAATACGCTGCACAAAAGTAGTAAACATTTCTAAAACCAGTTTGAGATTTATTGAAAATACATTAAAGCGCTTAACAATTCATTACAATCAATAGAAATTTGTACCGGTTTTTCAAGTTCAGACTCAGACCACTCCGTTTAAAGACGTAATTCATTTTATTCGTGTTCCAATTCAATCAAGTGCTCATTAATGTTATATTTGTTTTCTTTTTCTCTTTTCGCGATTAATGTCCTTGATTTTTAGAATGTTGTAGAATGTCCCAGCTTGTCGCTAGATACATTTCCGCTCTGAATATCTTCGGAATACTAGAGACAGCCAAAATTGATTGCTATTTTCTATATTTATCTTGGTGGTTAGACAAATGTAACCATTCTTGTCTTGACGTCACAAAGTAATGCAAACTTGATGCAAATCACAATGGATGAAAAAATATCAAGTGTTGTTCCATGCTCTTAAGTTGTTGAAGATGTTAATAAATGCTTCTGAATGGCGATGCTATAAAATGTTTTCTATTGTATTTCTCCCTGAGGTAATACAAATCTTATTGAGCCATTTTAAATTTTATGAGGGTGCATAAATTTCGATTTGGGACTCAAATCACGGTTCAGGATCAAGAAATAATATCCATCTAAGCATACTTAATACACAAGTGTCCAAGTCATAAATGCGATCAGCTACTCAGTATTCTACCCAAAGAACGAAGCGTCATTCTAACATATTCTGTTGACCCATGTTTATTTGATAAGCCCTAACGTATGTAGGTTTGAATTAAAGTTGCATAGGTACCTTTTTGCCCCGACGAAAACCAGTTTTTGTTTCGAAAACACAAAACCGAGACGCTTAGAAATGAAGCTTGTACTTGCACTCCTATTACAGTGAAATAATGGTAAAGATAAGATAACACTTTCACGGTCAGTCTATACAAAGAAAGCGTGTTGTCTCAAGCCGTAAGAATTTCAAGTACGCTGTTGTGGGCAAATGTTGACTATAACTACCATTTGCAATGTGATGTAATCAAGAAGTTATGAAGCAGTAAATATAACACAGAATGACAAAAGAAGAGAAAAAGAAGTAAAATCTATTCGTGGATCCACTTATGACACTACTTTCAATAACAGCATTCAATATTAGCAGTTATAGAAATTACAATTCAAAATTTAAAACACTCGGCGTTTGTTTAAGTCGAATGTTCAACATTACAATACAGTAGAACCTTGATAACTTAAACCTCGATAACGTAATAACCTCTATAAATTCATAAAATATTGTGTTCCCTTCCCCTCGGAGTCCAAAACCTCTTTTACTTAAAATACGAACCCTCTATAACTTAAACGAATAATTTGGGCTTCACACCTCAGTAACTCAAAGTTGTACTGACGACGACCTTTGTAACTTCAATATCTGTCAATGAGACGAATGTGCAATCAAAGAAGGTTTCCTGTAGACCATTGTTATTGTCCATTGCTTACACGTGTTTACCAAATGGCTTCAAAATGTAAACAATAGACTAAAGTTTAAGTACAGTAACTTATTTGTTTGTTTGTGTCAGTATCTTTTAGCCTTTGTTTCGGCAGCATCTCTTTGCACACTGTGAGTGAAAATGAATTCAAAACGAAAACTGAAAGCATTAACATATTTTATGCTGAGAATTTTATGCAGAATAAACTTCAATAAATATACCTACCTTTAAATGTAAAATAAAGTAATTTAACCTACCTCGTCTATCTTTATTAGTCTTAAACAAAGCCCTTAATCGAACCTCTGTAAGTAAAAATATAAACCGATAAAAACTCTTTAACTTAAACCCTTAGTAAGTAAAAACCTCTATAACTCAAATTATTTAACGTTTCCCTTGGTCTTTATCTTATCGAGGTTCTACTGTATTATGAAATCCAAAGAACGGGTCTATGAATAAAATATTAGAGACATTTGCAGACTAACCAATAGATCCGTGACTCATTACAAAGTGCATTTGCACTATGTAACGTCACAGTTACATAATGACTGGCATTTAGATAGTGCCGAAGAGCCTTTCCATGTTCATTACCACATTAAGTTTGACCAAAGACTTAATAGACCATAGACACTCGAGGACAGTGCACTTAAGACTGATCCGTTGACATCTTTTTAAGTGGCCGTTTGTTTAGCTGTCTAACAAAAATTGTTAACATCTGTGTGAAAGAGTAATACCAAACATTAATGTCGCAAAATTCGCGTAGTTCTTCTATTAGGTTGTGAAGTGGTCTCGACAGAATTGTCTACAAATCATGATTTTCTACACTAACGCGTATGTAGTTTTCCATTAAGATTATAATGAACGTCCTATCCCACTAACTAACGGTGTTTTAAATTAGCAGTAAGTTTGCTAATTTTATGAGAACCACAGATTAAGGGGTCGGTACGTAAAGTTAACGTGCATGTAACACAGTCACGTATGTGAGCTTGTCCTTATTTGAGCAAACAGTGGACTCGAGATAGCAACGTTTGCACTCATACATAAGTAATCGCGATAATATCTAGCACTCCGCCGTGCCAGTGTTTCCCAAACAATGACAAACTAGGAATTAAAATGACGCAATCAGCGTAGTTGTATTACACACTATCTTTGATGTCATCCTCAAGATTATTTACGAACAAAACACCGGTGCTGTTGCGTGTTTTGGCAAAATATTTTTTGTTAACTGACATCCTTTTTTTGGGTTGTCTTGTCACTTTTAAATAAAGCTCTTAAAAGAATTTGTAAATCACTTGAGGGGCTCATAAAGCCATCAAAATATCTAAAGACAATATCTAAAGAGTGTGGTAATGCTCAAACATTGAATGTTAGTTTGAGTGCCGTTGAGTTCTAGAAATTCCTACCTGAGAGCGTCGCGCCGTCGGCCGATACGAAATCGCTTACAAAAAATCGTTTCCCTTACATTTTGTTTACAAGACCTCCGACACTGCCTTTGTGCCTTCCCGGGTCTTACCGACCCTTTTTTGCCCGCATACTTGCCCAGTCTAGTTGGCAAGCTTTATGCTCATTAGCAGTGTCTTTCCGTAATTCTCAAAACAACTGATTGTTAAATTAGCGAGCAATGTCAGACACGGCGCCACAGTTGGATAGTTATCTAGTTATCGAAAACACTTATCATTAGCGTTGAACTTGACCTTGCTTATTCACTTGGCAAATTATGTAAATTGAATTATTTCGTAACTTTAAAATTGCTCGTGTAACTTCCAAGTGCATTTTTATCCGCAACCTGGCGTAACCAGTGCTCCGTGGGACACCAATTTACAAGTCTAACGTCATCGTGCTAACAACGCTAAACCTATCGTCAACACTGCCGGATATTACAGATTCACGGTCACACGTATTTCTAAAATTCATATACGTAAGTGTCACCAGAATAGACCCGTCTAATGTAAAAACAAAAATGTGATTCAATACAAACACTGATGTCACAGATTCTGTGAAAATAATGACCTGGCGTAACGTTTCGAAAGGTCGCCAAGGATCGAGGAAAATCTTGTGCGAAAGTACAGTTGAAGACGACTTTAAGAATATACGTATTGTCGGCTTTACGTCAATGGTTAGCGTACATAATTATGACGCTGGTAATAATATGATCTTATGTGGTGGACGCGTCAAAAACCAGTTAGATAATTGGCAAAGCGAAGATTCCCACGCAAAGCCTATTAGTAAAGTGAGGAAAGCCAGAGATGGCAGGACGGCAATTTTAATAATTTGTACTGTAAGAGAAACGGTAGACGCCGCAAGATGAGACATACGACACTGATGTCCACTTTTTGTCAAATGAGCGACAAGGCCAGCTCTACGTCTCATAATCTGCCTTCAACGGATGATTGAATTATCTCACGTTTCGTTTTCCTTTTCTCGTTTGCTTTGATATTCGTCGGTATAACTATGCTTACTTTGGTTTCTATCATGCAGTCCTTATTGTAAAACCTGCAAATCATATAGAGAGTACACATTTGATATTAAACTTTAAACAAGATAAATAATATTTGTGTGGTCTTCTTATCGAGTCAACAGCAAGTCAATTTCATATTGAGGATGACACATTAACCGATATGTAGGCAGCACGTTGTATTTGTTTGATCATTGCTTTATACAATTACAGGATGGTGTTGTTTGTATTTCGTGAAATAAAAAAGCAACTCACAAACAGGAAAGGGGCAAAAGACCTTGAAGGGAGTATAAACAAGCGAATATTGCTTCATTCAACGTCATGTCGCCCCATGCAAACTCCGTGCCCAATGACAACAACGTGTCACGTCACCCTCTTTGACCTTGTTACTAACCAAACATGCTTATCAGAAAGTATTTTGTGTTGGCTTTTCACATTATGATAAGTGTGCGATGCGATAAATCCATCAATATGGTATGTCCGGTAGAAGATATTAAAATTTTTGATAAAATTACTCCAAGTGCAATAATGTAAAATGAGATTTTTCAAGAGAATCTCTTTTGAGTTTTCGTCCTATTAATAGTAATGGGAGAAGACAGGTCTAATGGTGGTGAAAAGTGTATGTTGACTATTTTCGACCTACCATCGAGTCGTTCCCGAAATACATATATTTAAAACCAAATTGAGTTCATCAAGTCCATTTGACAGTTAAACGTGATCCCAAAACAAACAAAAACCTGAGGACAAGTTCTAAAGTTCTTCTTGTGATAGAGTGAGCAAGCATAGCAAGCTGCAAGCGGTGTGTTTTATTATGCAGCAGGGTTTCAATGCAAATATAATATCGATTCAAAATACAGATGTTATTATTTAATCCAATTTCCCACGGCGGACTGCGCCAGTGCATTGCGTGCTAAGTAATGGGTGTTAGCCATATGAGATTACACTATTCAGTTGCAATTTACGCACCAGTGGGTAACTACAGTCGACCGCAAACGCATCTAATCGCACATCCTTGCAGGAACTAAATAATCTAAGTATTGCGTGTTCTTGCCCAATAAGTAAGTTTTGCCACAGCTGCAAATCTAGGCACTTAACGAAATGTAACTTTCTGTAATAAAAGGAACAAGTATTTCTGGTCATGGGCGATCTCGATAAATCACAACCCCCAGTCATGTTGATGAAGCGTTAAAACTAAAAAGAATGTGGAGTTATCTGTAAAAAAAACAAGTTCCGTCACGGTTTTTTTTCAAAAGTCATGTTGATTTACACATTCTATGCGATGTTAGATGCCATAAAATTTTAATTAGGGTCAATTTTATGTTAGATTTTTTGTGTCCTCAGCTCATGTTTGTTTGATTTGTTCATTTAAATAGTAATTCCATTCTGCGTTCTTACTTCTTGCGTAAGACTCCAATCGGATTATCTACTTCCTTGTAGTTTGCGTCTGCAACATCTCATGTTTTGTCAATAGACAATTAGCTTTATATTTCATTCACATTAGCGACTATTCATGCTTCGTCATTTATCTCGTCAACGGCCGGAGAAATCGTTTGATAATAACTTTCGGTGATACATTCATTAGCTGTGAGCGACGCATGATCTGTTTAGCGAGTGGTTTCGCGAATGCCACCCACTATCTCATTATTTGCTAACTCGACCACTTTCACATTCGCACCTTTGTGTCATTGACCAATGCTTACTTAAATTTAATTCCGCTTGGTTCTTGACAATCGGCAGGATTAAACATTAGTAACTGTCTTACCAAATAGTGATAGATATTTATCATCATGAAGAACATAATGGGTACTTTCTATATACCACAATTTTATGCAATAAGGACGACAATTTTTACGGGCATCTATATGATTGATGGTTCATCTCTTTAGATTGTTAAAGACCACTTTCGTAATCGCATCTTCTATTCATTATGAATCATAACGCAAGTCTTTTTGGCGCACGCCTTTCTAGTCAGGTGAATAATGTTTTCATTAGTTATTCAATTTTTTTTGGAATACCCATTTTTCAGTTATGAATAGAATGCCTGTTTGAAAACTTATAAGCAGTTGTTTTATATTCATGTTTCACAAATGGGGAAAAAATGTAAACAATATTAGTTGAGGCTACCCACCTGTATTTATTGCTGTCATTTAATGCAGCCTTGCAACAACGTAACGGCAATAAACGGGAAATAAGTATTGTGCTTATGAGCGGATGATGTCGTTTTTTTCATTTTGGCCTTATCACGAAACTACAAGGCCAAGTTGGATTGTTACAAGTCTCCAAATTGTTTCTTATTATCTAGGAAACGGGGACACAGATGTTACGCGGTGTGCTGTCACGCTATGCGTATAATAGATAGTGTACGTGATATACTACTGAGTACATAGTATATCGTGGTTCTAAAATTTTATATCTCACTTCACAGCTGCTGTTTTTGACTGGGAAAATCCAGTTTGTAGTATATCCATAGTTGTAATAAAGTATTCTATAGATAAGATGAGGTAGTTGGCTTTTCCTGTGGCCTTATGGTCATCTCTAATTGTATAAGGCTAGATAGAATTGAAACGTATCGACCAGAACATTATCTCTTACGGCTTACCTATTAATCATTGGCTAGAAATGATGATGATGAATTTATAGACCTCAGAGTAAACCTTTTACTGTTCTTTGTACATTCCAAACACAAAATCTTTTGTATCTTCATTGCGACTAAGGAATTCTAGCAAATATGAATAAACTCTAAATTTGGCAAGCTAACTACCACTTTTGGATTTCCCGTACGGTATTCGCAGCGGTTTGCATTCACCGTTATCTTAACTGCCACTGCCAGAGCAGCTATAATTTAGTGTAATATCTGTAACACTCGTCTGACGCTGAACTATCTGATAATAATTAAACGAAGTCGGCCCGCTGATCATGAGACAGCAGCAGACAATTAAAGTAATTAGAATTGCTAAGCGACTGCGAAATACTGGAAGTTGAATATTAATGGTATTAGACGATAAGGATTAATGTTTGTATGTAAATGGACCGTTGTAGTAGCATGTTACTGAATTATAATTGCGCTTGTCACCTAAATATGGGAAAGATGAAGCATTGTGCGGTAACGTGAAGTGTTGCAATTTCGGTACCTATGTCGCTTATACAGATTCATTGAGTTTTCGTCTTGATTAATAAAATTTTAAATTAATTCATCAAGAGTCTTATTAGAAGACCACTAACCACTTTTTAAGAACTTTCTACCCATCATCTTAAGCTATGTTTCCTGCCTTAAAATTTATTCTTTCCATTATGGTCGATAGTGTCATCTATTTTTTAGGAATCAGCATGATTTCTTTTTTTGATGAATGAATACGAAAAATGACTGAATTGTCTTCAACAAACAGCCATGAAACAATCACTAACGTCTTGTATTGCACCTCCGATTACAAAAACGACACCAAGGTCCGCCGTCGCGCCGTAATAACGCTAATGACCCATCTTGCGATCGATCGCCGCAATAAAGACATTACTATTTTACAATTGATGCACCATGTTTATGTGTCACCAATGAGTGTCAGACATGATTTCTTTGGTGCCCTTATAAACGAAGGAGAAAAACGGACTTTCAGAGTAAAGATCTTAGTTGATTCAGAAATCTATGAAACAATTGTAACGAAAATTCTTATTCTAATTCGCAATATCATGCCTTATGTCCACTGAAGATTCATTCTGTTCCATCGGGTATAAGAGCGCTTTGGAGCATCTATTACCCCTTATTTAAATAAACTCTCTCTATATTTTTGTAAGAAGACAAGAAGGTCATAACAGGCGCGGATCCAGCCCTCAAAAAAGGTTGTGGGCACAGCCACCAAAAATTAGCAAAGTGAGAGTTGGATCACTACATGCCCGGACATACATCATGCCTATCGATCTTATCAATAGATCATAATTAAAAAAACAAGCAAATTAGGGTTGTGGGCATGCCCACAGTGCCCACAACGGTGGATCCGCGCCTGGGTCATAATACAAGCTGAAGTTGCCTACAACGTTCTTTCTGATAAGCACACAATGATATTATGCAGCCTGACAAGATATTACATATGATATTAGGTCACCGAAGTTGTGTGCGTAGGCACGCGTGAATTACAATGCGCCGTCAGAGTCAGTTTACTTGGATATGTATGAAGTCAGCATTAGTTATAGGTGGTTACTAAGCTCTAGATGCAGTTGTGAATTTTGAATGATGTGCGTCATTGACTCACAAAACAATGTAAGTACCTGTACCTCAATATAAAAGTGAATTTAAGTTAAGTTTTTCAGTTATGACTAGTCACTGGTTTTGACCCGAAAATCTCGTCTTGCGATCTATTGTTTTAAGAAATTATACAATGTATTGTAACAAATCATTTACCACACAAGTGACCTATTGGTAGTAGTAATTTGTGTTACCTATGTAAAATTAGATAGACTTATTGCAGCAGCATTTTTACCTAGAAATTACGCTAAATGCACTTAATTAGCCTATTACTTTACCAATACTGTCGACAAAATTTAAATTACAGTTGAAGAAGCCGTAAAAAATAATGAAGTAATTAAATATGTTTTCGGTTTCACGAAGTATGACATTGTCATAGCTGGGCATTAACTCGTTAATCCGTTAATCGTTAATTAACGAAGTTAACATTTCTATTAACGGATTAACTTTTAAGTTAACTTTAAAAAATGTTAACGGACTCGTTAACTTCCGTTAAATTACCCTAAGTCCGTTAATCGTTAAACCAGTACCTACTATTTACCAAAAAGATACAGAAGGCACGCTGAAAAACGCTAGAAAAACGCGTTCTGACAAGTACGTTCAGGCTTCCAGAACTTCCAGAACACAAAACAACGGTTATTGTAATCAGCCCCCCTAGACAAAACGCACTTTTTGATCGAATCGAAAATCGAATCCGTCAAAACTCCATACAAAAAAGGGGCTTTTCGACCACTTTTCGACTGGTTTGCGATTATAATTTGCACTTTGTCTAGACCCCCAGATCACTAACGACACTTGTTAATATGTGTGGGACAACTCTTGCAACTGAATTTAAGACCAGTTTTCCTCAACCGATTGAGCTGAAATTTGGTATATTTATTACTTATGTAAGTACGATGACAATGCAATGTGCTGGTGAATGGTACCATTGAGCTGGTCTGATGATGGAGTCATGAGGTGGCCATAGGAACTTCTAAATGAAACGGCGGCATCGCATCGAATTTGGGTTCGTTGGATTTGTCTTTTCGAGCACTTTAGTACTAGATGATGTCCAGGCTCCTGATGATGGAGTCAGGAGGTGGTCATAGGAATTCCTAAACGAAACGGTGGAAACTTATCGAGTTTGGGTTTGCTGGATTTGTCTTTTCGAGCACTTTGGTGCTAAATTGTATTGTAATTGAACCAAGGCTCTGAGATTGAGATACAACTAAAAAGTGTAAAATAAAATTATAATAATTAAAAATATTTTTTAAAAACAAGCTTTTATTCTGAAATGCAGTTGTACTAAAACGTAAAAAATAATTGTACTTATGCAAGATTCAAATAATTTCGAAAGCTTGTAGCGCAAACATAAAAGAGGAATAAATTCCATGCGTGACACAAGCTTTCGAAATTATTTGAACCTTGCATACAATTATTTTTTTCGTTTTATTATCATGTGTTAACGGATTAACGATTAACGTTAACTTGCGTTAAATCTTGCGAAATGTAACGTTTTAACGTTTAACGAAGTTAATTTTTTTATTAACGGTTTAACGATTAACGAAGTTAACTATTTGATTAACGGTGCCCAGCTATGGACATTGTCTAAGAAAACAATGCTCACTCAAACATTCTAAATATACAGACCAATGCCCTGATCGAAGGCCGTTCGTCAAAACGTGTTAGCTTTTATTAGAATTTGCATCCAGTCCACATTCCCAGAAAACCAGTTCATTTATTGTAGGAAATATCTATTTGTTCAGTAAGAAAAATATGACTATAGATTGCAGTTAACAGGAAACTTAGCATTAAATATTATAATTATTTATTGCTATGGTTTTAACGACTAGTCTATAAAGATATAAAAATCCAATGCAATTAAACTTTTGATAGTGTGTCCTATATGTTGAATAGTAAATTTGGACAGGATATTCCCACCAAAATTGTATTATGTAAATTAACTAAATGTTAATACATTTATAATGCACATGAAATACATAGTTACGACTTGTATTAAGGCTAATCTTGAATAATTATATCGAGTCAAATCAAAGTCAAGTTGGGCGTTATCATGTAAGCATATCAATGACCTTGTTGCATCGTCACTTAATGATAGATAAGATTTTGTTTTACTTATTTCATATCTGACGTCATCCACCATAACTTAAGAATCCACATCTCAGTTGAAGACAATGTTAGTAATGACTTTAACAATGTTATTGTCATTCTTATCATTGCTCATAGAAAACTCTTGGTACATAATGAAATCATCATCTAAGTTAGACCAATTTACTACGGCATGAATTCAAATTTATTCGAATACATAAGTACATGCTAAATCGTTGACACCGAATTAAAACGATTTCAAGGAATAACTTATGAGTGACGATAGTAGGTATATTGTCTAGTAAATTCTAGAACACATTAAAGATTTAATCATATCAGTGGCTGAGGAAAATGGAATAAGCAGTTAGTTTCTGTAGCGTTTTAACTTGGGGCTGAGTATCGCTCCTTGTGGCAGCCCACGTCATTAGATAGCAGAACTTCATTGCGTTCAGTCTGCGATAGCTTTTGAACTGCCATTAAGGATTTAATGGGGGACACTGATTTTATTGGCTTCGTTCAAGACTGAGACTGGGTCAATACAGTCTTATTTTATTTATCAGAAACAGAAATAAATATGAACGTGTTTCAGAAGGCATGTTAGTTGGCAGTTACTATGTCAGATGTGAGAATGTCACAATATTGCTTTCGTAAGCCAGTAAAATTTTGAGAAAATTGCCTACAAGCTGTTGATGTTAACCCTGAACAGGGTACAACATGTGGATGAATTTGATAATCTGTTCGTGTGTTGTTGTTGTCTGTAAATGACCGTTATTTGATCCAAGAATTCGGGTGGATGAATTCGAAACGTACGATTTTTTACCTGCTTATATAATAATAGCGGCATCGTGCCCCGCTAGCCCGCAACAGCTGTTCCGAGCTTGGGCATTGAACCAATAATATTGTATAATACTCGATTTGTTCTCTTCGTCGCCGTCTTTGATGTCGTCGGGAATTCCTTTTCTTAGCCTTATAATCTGAACAGCTGCGTAATTTTGCCAAGAACTATTATTAAACTTTTATTATCCCTATCAAGTTTTTTGTATGCTTTGCTAAATTAATTCTATTTTGTTGCAGAAGTGCAAGTGGGATGTCGTTGCTGACTACTTCTTTTGAAAGGTGAGTTGAGTCATATCACTTGTATCTTTATACATCTTATTTCTAAGAAAACCTGAACAAAGAAATAACACAAAAGGTATACAGTAATTGGTCATTATTTCCTTGAAATATTTATTAATATCATTTTGGGAACAGGACATAGATTGACATTAATATAATCTTTGTATTAACATTGATCCTACGAAATTCTGATAAGATATTTCAAGGATGTTATTTCTATTTTAGCTTCTGGCTGCATAATAATATCATGATGTATCATCCTATCATGATACGTAATAGGAAAATCTACGACATTAAAATCGCGAACTATGAACTTGATGCAATGAAGTCATCAGTCATAGTCCACTTTACCGGCTTAGTTGGACTTTGTCAATTTTCTGAGTAATTCTAAGCTTGTGGTTTGGAGTCAAAATGTAAGGTTGTACCAAATAGCCATACCAGCAGATGTTTCATCTGCATCACAGTTAAAACATTGCTTTATCCATGAACTGAAATGCAGTGGTAAAGTTTTAATTAGTAACAACATCCAATTTGTTCAATTGCTTCTTATTGAACTGTGGGACAGAGAATCGATTATCAATTGTTCACAAAGTGCAGTTCGACGTTTTCTTGTTTTACGAGCGTTCATCACTAAACTTGTTTTCACAATATTACCCTCTCTTTATTGAGTCAAATGGTTGGAAATTGTCTAATTGAAAATGATTTTGTTCAACTTCAACGAATTCTTCGTCTTCAATTTTATTTGAATCATTTTAGTGTAGACGTATTAGTAAAACCGATGGTATCATTGTATCTCCTTTTTCGTAGATAAGAAGAATCTTTCGTACCTACGGTATAACTAAAGAATTCCATATAAATAGTATTACAAATATATGCCTCTTTCTGTGAAACGGTCGATGGAGTTCGTACAATGCTAACTACAGCATGGCGTCACGGAGATTAGCAAATCTTATCTAGCCAGATAACACTGTACTGCTAAATTCCAATAACAACTATTCCATATTAATTTTACTCATATATCCTGTATCTATAAATTTAGAAAATTATTCACTATTTGGTAGGTTATGTTACTTCTACACTAGTATTATTATTATCTGTGCTTCTACCTTAATCTGGTTTTTGAAATACCCGGATCTTCTAGTAGGATATCTTGTAGGCATTAAGATGATATTCTAGTGCAAATTGAGTTTAGATTTTTTTCTTGATGCTGGTGATCTCTTTTATACCACCTTAGCAGTTATAAGCTGCAGCTTTACCGAGACCGTATGAATGTAACTTGATTTGCAAGTCATAAAAAGACGCATAAACATAACCAAAGTTGTATTGTCGACACGGCAGGTGAAACAACGCCAGATGCAAAACTTGTTCTAGACATTACCGAGTTATCTTGAAGTTTATTTCTGCTGTGCGATATTTTAAGAGTAATGGATAATTCCCCGTCTCTCTCCGATGATTAATATCGGAACGGGACAGTAATAAAAGTGACCTCGAGTGGCAGAACTGTATTCTTTTATCTGCTTTTATTTCAAAACTATCCCAACCAAAACTGTTAAATGCGCCACGGTCTGTGTGCCACGGTCGCTGACCATTTTGGCACTAATTAATGAAAAGATGAATGAACGTAAACCAGTTATACCTACTCGTATTAAACTCTAATCTAAAAATAAATGATTTGTCTAGATGTTATAATTTATTTGCTTGCTTACTAGAAATTATTTTAATATCGTATAGGAAGAAAATAGGGTCCAAAGTTCATAAAAAATGAAAGCTCGCAAAATTTTGCACAAAATTAAAAAAGTTTAGGAGACATGGAAAGCGGTAAAAACCACAAAACCAATTAAAACACGCGAACATTAAAGCTTCCAAATTGCAAATTAGTCAGAGACGTCTGCAATAAAATCAAAATTAGCTCTAAAAATTTAAAAACAGTTTGCAAGCGGTGCCGGGCAACGGCGACGCAGTGTCTCGTAAGATTTAGGTAAAAGCGTCTACACTCTTGTCACGTTTCTTTTCACGTGGAGCTTACTTGCATTTGAACAAAAAGTGCAATTGTAGTAAGTGACAATGAGTATTTCGATAAATCATGACAAAATTAAACCCTATCGCGAATTAAATATCAAAGTATTAAAATTGCTGAATAGATTCTCTGTGGATCAGGTTACATTAACAGGAAACGTTTGATATTGCCTATTAATTTATTTTATAGCATAATAGAAAATCCTCTCAGTTACTGTGTTTATGAATTTGCTCATTGTGTCTCTATTTTATTTGCTTATCAAATCATCAATGCGTGTATTTTTGAGCCCTGACGTGTCCAATCTTCTCTTTATTATAACTCCTCTTACAGGTTAAAATAATATGAACTTTGGTGAGGATTTCCCAAGTTTGAGAAACACCGGTACCTCTTTGAAGGCCTAACTTTGTACGGGAAACTGCGCGCATTCATATACCTGACTAAGGGACGCAGCTTTTCTCGCACGTTTGGCACATCGTCAAGTCCGAGTGAAAGGTGCGAATCTTTTTTTACTTTCAGCTGCAATTTTTAAATGACATTAAGTGTAATTGTCATTTCGTTATGAAGCTTTATTTCTTTATTGGAGCTAATCTTTTTACCCTTTAAATTATCTGGCAATGCTACTAAAGCGTTAGAAAGGTGTAGTTCTCCTTCGCACCGTCTGGCAAGTTGCAAGTGAACTTTTTTAACGCCAGACCCGTCTGGTGCGTCTAGTCGCAGTTGTGCAACATCATTGTTGACTTTGAGGTCGTTGAACTTGGCATAGATTAGGTATTGGTGTTTTAAAGTTTTATTATATTTAATAGGATCATCGTAATCGCGTATTTCTTTGATTTATTTAACGGTGGGTAGGTAGGTTATTAATTGCGTCCTACAACAAATAATTTGATAAACATTTTAGAAGATGTTGATGCCTTACAGAGTTGTATAACTGTAAGTCTGCGTATATTTTGATATTTTAATCAATATTTTGAATTAAAGTCGCAGCTGTTCAAATTATATCGATGTTAGTGAACTGTAACTGCCATCAATATAAATTGTTCCATACATAATTGGTTGTGCGTGTACCATAAACCTACTATAACTGGATCGTCAACCGTTCAATTAAATAAACTGGTAATTTACAATAACTATTATTTTTTGCTATCAGTGCGTAGGTTACGCCCACCTTATTTATTATTTGCAATATTTTAATAGGAATTAGGTATTGGGTTAGTTGTCCAAATTTTCTGATAGGTGCGTGCTTTAAGATAGGTATTTTTCTGTCCTAGTCCAGCTAGTTTAATCTTTATTGACATTGATAGATTAAACACGAATGCTGTTATCGGCTATTCTATTTTCAAATCTTGTTCTTTATCTATGGTTTAAGCTTAGATTAATAAAACCTAGATGGATAGTCTTCATACAAACGCTTCGTCAAGAGTGAGGCAAAAATCTTATGTCATTAGTGTCAATTTTGTTGGGGAGTGTAGACAGTGAAGGCGATTTTCCCGAAAGTAGGGAAATTTTTAATACGTTTTTAATTATTTTATAATTAACAAAAACAAAACGCATCATGTACTTACTTATTTATTGAATTCAAAGTACCTACCTAATAACAATAAGATAAATCGACTTAAAAGTCTCGATTTCATAAAAAAGGAAGTGTATTTGTACGGCGAACAATTGGGAAATAAATTTTCTTGTTACTGGTATCATTCCCGTATTTAATTTTTAAAAGCTAAATTCAAGCAAAATACGCGTCGAATTGTAGTACTTACTTATGAAATGTAACACTGGTCACTTTCTTTCGTTTTTCTGATGTATTTTAGACACCCTTTCACAGCACAAACCGTTTTAATTAATTAAAATTCTTCGGACGTGTTTACCAATTTTTCACTTTGACAGTTCATGTGACGTTTACGGATGAGCCGTGCCGGCTCCCTAAAAACTGCCTCACCTTTCGTGCACTAACTATCTATCTAGGCTTTATTAATCTAAGGGTTTAAGCCACAGATAAAAAAGCTAGATTTATTACTTTAGTGTTGACACCGTTATAATATTCTTAAAACGGTTGTTTGGCCGGACACAAGTTTGGTTTGCAAAAAAGTTTGTTTGACGCAATTGCTGACGACACTGCTGAATATACTTGAATAATTCGTGATCAAAACGGATAGAACTTATACAGTTTTCGTGTAAACAATTATTATTTACACATTTTTTTCCATTACGCAGATATATTGTGCTCGTAGATAAAGTTATCCTTTAGTAAATAGTAGAGATTTCATTTTGTGAGAGGCTTTTTGCAAATATGTTTTCACATACTAATTGATTTTCAACCTGAAAAAATATAACGATCATTTTTCTTCTTTCTATATTTGTGTATTGAGGCTAACTGTAATAGGATAGGACTACTAATGGCCATAGGATGTAATAAGGTTTTTCCTTTTGATAGTCTAAATACAGCTAGTCTTTAAATTTTTGAATGTAATATTTTATTTATAAATTAGGTAGGTAACCATGCCATGTCATCATCACTCATATAACGTTGCGTGTCTTCGAGTTTACAAACACGATACTATTACCATAGTAGCATGACACGCTCAGCTACGATCATGAACGAACATTCGTTCATGGCTACGTCTCGTCGTATCGTATGACCTAATGAACCACTTTTAAAAGCTGACAATCCCATATCAATCGGCAACCACGTGGCCGGCAAAATAGAGCGATAGTTTTCAAAATTGTTTCACTTGGACGTCGTCCAGTAGCGGACAATACGTCCACCTCACCTTGAGCGCAAATAAAATGTTTCACTTCACTTTGCAACGTTCGGAGAAATCTCACTTTTGCGACGCGCGAGTGAAATTCAAGTGATTGTTTGGAATACTGCGTTTGTTTCGTGTGTGTTGTGCAGTTTTATGTGCATACAGTCTTTTGTTTTCATCGGTTAGCAATTGGCGACCGGTTGGTTGCCGGTGACAACCGTTAACAGGTGAGCTGCCGGTAGCCACGTCCAGGCAATTGCTGTGTAAACGCAGAACGGACTGTGGCATCGACTTTTCTATTTTAGGAACATCACTAACAACTTCTAACTCTACTTATAGTTATACTGATAAAGGTATTTTCATATAGCCACCGATATGTGATATTTTTATCAGATAAGTGGCACAAACTGTGGGTGCAATTCTGATTGTTTGTGGTGGTGTACCTACTAATAGCAGGCCTGTTCATCTCCGCAAGTTTACGTCGAAAACAAAACACGCACGATGGCCCACCTACAGGATACTATTCGACAAGGCCTCACATACGAGCGAACATTGACTCACGCACGCGTATTCTTGTGTATGATGGAAGAAAATAAAGAAAATGGTGTACTAAATACTGTGCAGTATTTAACTGCCTAAATAATAATAAAAACACAGAATGTACTTTTTTAAGTTGCCTCAAGACACTGAGAGGTAAATAAGTAGTTAATATTATTCATGATAATTCATGCTAAATCATGTATTTCCTTCGCCATTTTCCGCAGTTTGGCACCTCACGTCACATCATTTTACCGAAGTCAGCCCTATAGCTTCGGCGCAGTGCCGATCACTGACGTTTGTCAACAAAATGGTGCTTGACTCTTGAGACAGGCTAAATTACACCATATTATAAATGACATTGAGCATATATTTTTTTAAATACCTTCGCGAAGTAAAGCTTCTGTACGTAGTACTTATTATTATTCTGTGCTAATAGGAAATATTCTACAATTTCTTACAGCTGTATTCATTAGTTCAAAATTAAACTTGCATAGTTATCATGTTCTCTAGTTACGTCCTATCTTAAAATACAAGGCCCGTGAATCAGTTACAAGACTGAAATTGGTAAAACAAGCACGCATCGCTAATCATTTATTATATAACGGCGCTATAAATTAGGTGTGTGCGGAGAAAATTATTTGCCTTCACAGTCTGGAATTTAATTAGCCTAATGAGACCCGCCCCGGTAATGACCCGGCCACGACCGCGATACGAGTGTTTACTAACATGAAGTTTGTTCTGACCTCTGTCTCTAATGCTGCGTCATAAAGCACAAGTTATAAAGTTATCTGATAGACACCGGTCATGAGCATCTTCGAGCGCTTGACGTTTTGAACGATTTGACAGTTTCTTTTGGACGGGAAATCCAAAGGTTTCAATATCAAGCATAGAAGATATAGCGATTTTACAGCCTTAAGTGTTTATTGAAAACTATCAAATAGTCAGATTAGTCAAAAATAAGACTTGTACCTTAATCGAGAATAATAAAATAAACACCTTTGTCTGACATTAAACTAATTCCGATCAGCATGAAAGCGCATTTAATTGCAAAAAGAGTCTAATAAACTTGAAACAAGTACAGTCTCCTTGCGAGCTTTTAGATCCTTAAAAACACATTGCTAATGAGGAGAAAGGGTGTCAATTTTCGCTACTGACTGTATTCACCGCAATATAAAGCCGAGTTTGGGTTTTACGATGGTGCGCCCGCGCATAAACTGCTAGCATTAAACTCGAAACTGGAAGGACGTCTGATTGGTTACTTTATAGTTCACAGAAACACTGACATTTTATCCATAGTAATTAAAGGGAAAAAGTCCTGGGCTACTGATGTTTGTAGAACAAGCAAATTTAATTGAAATCGGTCAAATCTTCTCTATTGCTTCATGTAAATAAAAGAGCGTCGTCCTCCTGCTGTGGAGATTAAATGACCTGATGTTGATGATGATGATGATTAAAACCTCATACATACCTAAATAACATGTACCTTATCATTGAATACCTAGAGTAGGCAATTTAAGCAAAATGAAGTCACTTTAGTTCTTCGTTCGAATTCAAGACCATTTGCTAGAAGCAGTTTTCTAATAGGTTACATTACATTGTCTATAAATATACGAATGATTTTTAAACAAATTATTAAGAAAGATACGTCAACCTGTTAAATACATACCACGTATTCCACGTACGTACTATAATTAAAACCTAACATCATTGTTCCAAAGGCGCAATATTTACAAACTGGCAGATCAATGAAAAAGTCAACTTGAACGTTGGAAAAATTGCTCCACCATTGTGCTATTGTGTCTGGTAAACAACTACCCTCTATTTTGTTGGTTATACTCGTACTTATTGGTTTTTAATTATTAGCCTGCAGAATATGAAAAAATATTCAAAATTTCGTGTGACCACTGGAATTTGATACTTTTTCAATTTGATTAATAATCAATTAATCGATATAACCTAATTTTAATGAGCTGAGAAATTAAAATTTTGTTTAGATAATATTAGTAATGTTGTGAGATAATTTGTTGTGGTTTGCAACAAATAAACAAACAGGTAAAGTGATAAAAATGGTGTTAATTTCCAACACTGGTTAGTGTTGTCATTAAAAATATCATTATGAACATGCTAATTTAATTACATATATTTTTTATGATTTTTCATTTAAGTGTGTAGGTAGTGCCGGTCTACATGCAGAAGATAAAATATTTTTTTATTACACTCTTATCAACTTTTTCAACTCGTAATATTTGGCAGTTTTATTTAATTAGTACCTACACC
This sequence comes from Ostrinia nubilalis, assembly GCF_963855985.1. Lineage (NCBI taxonomy): Eukaryota > Metazoa > Arthropoda > Insecta > Lepidoptera > Crambidae > Ostrinia > Ostrinia nubilalis. The sequence goes on along the minus strand of NC_087088.1, from coordinate 5,982,000 downwards.
TTTTCCATTTCACGAATCGTTATACATAATATTATGTACTATGTATTTTACTTTTGCTGTTATCTCAACACTTTTACAGAGATTTCGTGTCATATCGATTGATGATTTAAAGGAATTGTGTAATTTGTATATTCGATTGATAAAATTCAACACAGGTTAAAAACATAGTTCGTTCGTTTCAGCCAAATGACGTCCACTGCTGGACAAAAGCCTCCCCCAACCGACGATCTGGTAAAGGTCGCGGGAAGAGCCTGGATCCGGGCAGGGGAGGAACGTTCATTGTGGAAAAATATAGTACACTAATATTTTATAGAGGAAAGATTTGTTTTGTTTTGAATAGGCACCGAAACTACTGAACTGATTTGAAAAAATATTGTGTTCTGTATATTTTATTTACAAATTATTAAAATAAACATTTCACCATTAGATTCTACATTATTTCTGATGAACAAAAAGTACGAAGTGCGCTGGGTCAGTTAGTCGTATCGTAATTTCTTTGACAGACTAACAAAAATACTTACAATCTATCTGAAGATAGCCGCAGGCCAATCCTGAAATATTCAAATCAAGTTCTCCAAATAAGTATCGCTCTAAATACAGCTATTCTATTTGCTATTCAAATGATATTCAGATTCATATCTTATTACAGTTGGGATTGGAAATATATTTCCTTAATAAACGTCCGAACATAGGAGTGATGTCGAATAATTCGCACTCCATCCCGAGTTATCATTGAATTTATTGCGTTTATGCCCACGCGTCAGTTAATGGACTTCTTTTAGGGTTGTCAAATATTATTGATGGTTTTAAAAAGGACAAAATTTTGATTTTAACATTAACCTTGCCACTGCTTCGAGACAATACTCGTAACCTGAGTCAGTGTGATGAAATGCATTTATTTATCTATTTTATCATTGGAAAATTTTAAACGGTACCAAAATATGATATGTTGACACTATTCTTTGCATCTTTTTTTCTTACAAAAGTTTACATAAACCAAGATTGCAAACACAGAGAAACGTTGCCTTACAATTTACACATGATTATGTTATTATTTATTTGTGAAAAGTCGTCATCTTTCTTGTAAAAATCCTGCCTATTCTAACTATACATAAGATATAACTTTGTAGGTATGTTTACCTTGATCTGCCATCATCTTAACTCTTCTCAGTCGACAGCCCTCGCTCTCTCGGCTAGAATAATAAACACCAGCCAGGTTCAAGTGCGCCATAGTTTACTATACTTTCATACTGATACAAATAAACCGAAGGTTATATTATATAGTTTCGGAAGCAGGAACTCTTTTATCTTTATTTGAACGATAGTGGTCTGCAGAATTCGTTTTATTAGCTGTAGTGTTTTCTTACCTTCTTGCAATCTAGATTTATTTGACAGCTTTAGATGTGGGTTTTATCTTTGATATAATGCGTGGTAATACTTCTCATATTTATTACGATATTTGAATGAGAATTATATAAGCTAACAGCTAAGATTTACCGTGTAATATTCAATGAAATATTATAGGTAATCGCATGACAACTACAGGTATTAGTTGATTTTCCAAGCGAGCAGTAGATTAGATGCACAGATTTCCATCAATAAACAGTTTCGAAATTCCATTAACACTGACTAATAAAAAACTTATATTCTAGTCAAGATTAGCAGACGTTTCATCAGAAAAATATTTTAACCCTTTTGTATTTTAACCCATAGAATATTTCTGTACAGTTGACAGCACACCAAGCGTCATTTTTGCTGCAAAACAGCATCTTTATGAACCACATGGACGTCAAAGCGTTAGTGTTGATATTCTGTCATCCGTACTTGCTATAAGTACAGTTAGCAGCACAAGATGCGTCATTATTGCTACAAAATGGCGCCTATTAGAACTACAAATACGCCAGCCAGTGTTACTCTTGATACGCTGTCGTTACTTAGCGTTCGCGCGTTCCCAGATTCGCAGTCGAGTGCGCATGATCAGGTTCAGTTACTCCCCACTGCACATTGCAATTCCAGTTTGTTGCGCGAATCCACTCTTGCGCATAACCCTAAGATACTGTTAAACCCATTAATTTCCACGGGTTATTCATTCATCCTCTATTATTTACAAGAGCATGCATGCATGGGGCAATGAAAGGGTTAAGATATTTTTCATACGTTTTGTAACCTGTAATAACTTCTTAGCACTGGCCCATTTATTGTCCTGAAGCAGTGGTAGGGTTAATACTGGGACGTGTAAAAGTGCTTTTTTAAAGCCTACTTGCATAAATAAATGAGTTTTTATAGCAATCTTTTAAGCCTGAAGACAAATAATAACGGTTACGCAGAATTGTCTACGTTGTAAATGATTGCAAAATGTTGAGATTGATTCCTTAGTAATAAAAATATAAAAGCAGATAAAGAAAACACCCATGAAGTCATTCACAAGATCTTTGTTGACAAATTAAATAAATAAGCGTGTCATTCTGCAAATAAATTCTACAAAAGAGGGCACGGGGGCAGCAAGGGTAATCATCGTCTTCCTGAAGTCTACGTGGTTTATTATTATAACCCCTTATCTCTGCTGCTGGTCAAAGAAATTACTTAATGACTGATCTGTATCAGGAGCAGATATTTCATAGTTAGGGTTGTCGACGTATTTTAAATAAGCAAGTGAAAATGAAAAATTAAAATGAAAATGAAAAAAGTTTTTGTAAATTTTGAAAATTATAACGCCTATGAAAGTTACAGATCTTCGGTTTCAATTTTTAAGTTAGATTGTCACTTCTTCAAAGATAGGTTTTTTTCAAAGATAAAGATTTCTTGAATTCCAATGTAATTTTACATTACCTAGTTCAAAATATCATTTCAGATTAAAAAAATAGCCCTTTAACAATAAAACAACCATACACAAATTCAAATAGTAGTCGCCACACGTTAGCAAACACGGTAATAAGTATGCTCCGTGGAATTGTGCCTAAAAATACCACGTCATGTTTGAAGTAGCCCTAGATCACGCGGTAATATCGTAAAGAAGTGACATTACGGGCACACGGTCAGCCGGTCTGTGGTAAGCAGCCTTGTGACTCATACGTTTCGTCACACAGTTTGGTCAACCCTTAGCCTTACTTCATTTTTATTGCCTGAATCTTGTAATAGCCCTCAATATTTTTAAGGCATTTGCAATACAGCGAGGATGACGTTTTCAGACGTAATCGTTGATACTTCATGGTTGTCAAATGAAAATGCTATGCCAAAATTGGCTACGTTTCATCCACCAAAGATGAGTGAAAAAAACTGCAGTGCAATGAGGTGTGACAGTGAGATTGCCATCATAGCTAAGCGATGAATTTGTGTAGTAGACAATAATCCTCGTAGCAAATATCGTAGAATTTGTAGCGTGATGATGTGTAGCGTAGCTTCTTTGAATTGGTGCGTAGTCTCATTCTTCCTGTCATTCAAAGAGACCTTGTATGTATTAAACTTCTTGGATTGTATTATTTGACGCCAGCCTTTTCCCATCTGGGGGCACGGCAGTGCGGGGCCACCAAGTCGAGCAAACCAAACGGCGGTCCAAACTGTACAAATTACATAATGATGTTTACCATTTAGCTCGTTACAAATATACCCGTAGTAAACAAGAAATAAGTATACATAATTAGCATTTGCATGATGAACAAAAACTTTGGCTAACATCTCGAATCCACAAAATAAGCGTTTTTGTGGATATTAAAAATTCAATTCTATATTTGGCACGCCATTATTACCACCACAAATTGTCTACGACTGTTAAAGTTAATGGTAGACATTAAATGAAACAAAGCCTGTGTTTATGACTCATGATTACGATCCGATGATGGTTCGGGATCAGGTGATCATAATAGACTAGAAGATAATCATGTAATTGTATTAATTGATTTATCAAAGTTAATATCGCAAGGTTGGATGACCGATCATTTTTTGGTTCTCAATTAACAGTTAGGTAAATCATCAAGGTGTCTAAGGTTGAGCTGCACCATCTTATTTTAACTTTGACAAACGTCAAAGTCTGTCAAACTCTATATAAAAACACTGGTTGTCGTTAAAGTTACGGTCAAGGTTAGATGGTGCAACTCAGCCTAGGAGCAGCTTTAATTAGCAATTTTTAATACACTCTTGAGTCAAACGTTGCTACTGCAACCATAGTTCTTACTGTAACTGGCAGGCAAGACCGTATCTGTAATTGTAGAAACCCAGAGTTGTAAAACAAAAAAAAAACGGCCACGCCTTTCCATCCTTCATTCAAGTTACTACGCCCCCACACGGCGACAGAACAACTGAACGACGAAGTGCCGCCTCAGCGTCACGTTCGCAAATTGGTAACTGCGGTCTTCCTGCCGCTAACATTGAACCAGCGGCCCTGAGAAGTGGCCAAGTGCACGAGGATGTTGTTTGGACCGAAATAGAACTTTTTATTATGTACTCGCACCGGGAATTGGGCGGCTCTAAATCTTGCGCTTGTAAACATGGGAACCTTACGGAAACATTGCCAATAGTGATACTTTTGTTTGTTTTTGTGAGAGTTATTGTTGTGTAATCAATACTTGAGGAAATTGTTTGTTAATTTACTTACATTATTCAGCAGCTACATTTTGTACCACACCTAAGGGTAGATTTCAGGCGTTAGTCATAATAATGGTGTAGCAAATATCACATTTTACAAAATTATAGAGCAAAGCGGACGGCTTCATCTCTGTAATATCAGGGTAGACCAAGTTCAACAGCAGTACCTATGTCCTCTTCGTGGACACGCTGTAGTTATTTATTATAATAACTTTTCATAACGGATTTTATCTATTCACAGGCATTCAAGCCTAGAAACAAACCTTTATTGCTAATTTTCTGAATCCCATGCAAAGAATATTGAAGCATTATAAAAGTTTCTCACGGAAGTATAGCTGTCTATAGGTTTTTTTATTTAATAGATCGGACTGATATAATGATAAGCAATTATATGTATTTCTTCTAAGTCAAATGCAATAATGTGCTGGTAAAGAAAATGCTCCTTGTAAAATTCATTCCTCCGACAAGAGAATGATTGAGCTAGTCTTAGACGACTCCATTGTAGATTGAAGAAGTCTAAAGTTAGCCAGACCTAGCCGTCATGAAAGGAAGTCGGTAGATTCAAATTGCCGTGTGCTGCAGTTGCAATAATAATAATTGGTGAGGTGGAGCGAGTAATAGGCCGCGGGGGAGCGCTCGTATATTCTGTCCTATATTTAGACGACAGATCGTAAGGATGTTGTGATTTATTTAATCACTGGCTTGTTACGCGAGACCTGCCACTCGTTGATAAGATTTCGAATGAAGTACGAGTATTTCCCTACGAGAACGATAGTTTGCTAAACTCGAACCTATCGATAATGACCTTTTTGAACAATGCATAAAGGGCAACTCATGTTTATAAAACACGTGTTGTTTGCGGCAGAAATATGATATAACAACTGACCGCTAACAGATTAGCGTTAAATGCGTGTGGACGTAATTTACCTCACGTCATTGAAGCGTCAGCATTGAGACGCCCATTTTATGAATCAGAATCAAGTCTGTTACAAGTTTTAATTTGATTCGTTTTTCGTTTCAGGTGCTGAGTTAAATTCAAGATGCGGCTTCGCCTGTACTCCTTCACCTTTGCGGTGTGCCTGCTGCTGGCGCCGGCGCTCGCTGGCGTGTGTCCCGACGGCTGTGTGTGCAGCACCACGCGTGACGGCCTCCACCGCGCCACCTGCAGCAACCTCGCTGAACTTTACAAGTTCACCCTCCGTCAGAAACATCACAACATCAACATCCTAGACCTCTCTCACAACAATATTACCAAACTCACCCACGAACTCGACCGACTCACTGAAGTCGTTACACTAGATCTGTCCACTAACGGCATCACGAACCTCAACAAGTTCTTGCACAATGCGAAAAAATTAGTACACCTCAACTTGGCGAACAACAGGATACAAACGCTCTCTCTGACGCATTTGCCGACAAGTGTTAGTTCACTAGATTTAACTAACAATCTGTTGAAAGATGTGCCATCAGACCTTGGACATTTAGATGGTCTAGAGCATTTAGAATTGGAGGGAAACCCTCTTAACTGTTCCTGTGAAAATATTATGGCACGAGATCGCTTGCTGCAGGCAAACGTATTAATCGATAGAGTCAAATGTTCCTCTCCAGTGAAATTAAAGGGTCGCTCTTGGTTAGAGCTAAAGACAAAAGACATTTGTAAAATTCCAAAATATGAACCAAATTATCTTGATATGATGATGGGTGATCAAGCAATGGATGCGGTCCAAATCGGCGAACAGTCAACAGCTTTGAGATCTATGCCACTGGTGGCGCCAAGTGATTTGGATGATGGCGAAGTTATTCATACTTCTAACGCAGCTGAGGATGATGATAGCAAAATGTTTTTGAGAGTTGATCGTTCTACGTCATCATCACCCTTAGATGATATTGAAGGATCGGGTGAATTCGATACAGCCACAGTTCCTAATATCATAGAGCCTACTGTCAGTGTTAAACATGCTGCAGACATTTTAAGATCCGATGACGTATTGCCTGTGGAAAATGAACATAATACTGAAGACCCATTAGAAGGATCTGGCCAAGGATCGGGTTCAGGAGAATTTCCTCTGATTTTTGGTGACTTTATAGATAACGAACCAATAACAGAAACAACGGAAGCAGCTACAACAACGCCGTTGAAGGACTTAGAGGCCGGTCCAGTGACCAGACTTTTCGACGACGTAAATGATAGTTCTTCGGAATTTCCAATGCCTGAAATGCCTTCAGTCTACAAAGGCGATCGTAATTTTTACATGAATACCGACCCACCAGTTGTGAAAGAGGACCATGTGACACCACAAGTATCTCGAGATACGACAGTTTCAGAACATATACGAGTAACGCAGGCTTCGGAAAATCTCGGTGCAGCTCCCACTACAACAGATAAGGTACAACCACATAAAACCGGAACATATGTATGCATTGCTATAATCGTAGTTCTTCTAGTAGGTTTAATTGGATTTGCAATAGTCAAAGGGCAGATGAGAAAACGAAGAGACAGGAGGCTACTTAGACAACAGAAGCGAGATGTTGAAAAAGCATCGAAAGAAATGGTAGATATGAACAAATCTTTATTAGGTAAGCCTGCTGGCTTGGAAGCCCCAATTGAAAAGAAAGTCAATGGAAAATATGAGTTAGTACCAACCCATGAAGCACACCAAAAGAAAGGTGAAAACGGAGATTTATCAAACGGTGTTAAATATGGAGATAACAATGATGTAAGAACTGATAGCCCGAGAGATACAAATCAGAATAAAAGCAGTTCAAAGGACAACAATTTAGCAGATGAACCACATCCTCAGCAAGAAACGTCTTTTGAGTCGGCACCAGCGTCGCCTGATTCTCGGAAAGATACCAACTCGTTGTCTAGTGAGGATATATTTGTGCCTTCAAATGACGATGAGACTCCTCGTCTAAACGGCACCCTCGATTTAGATGTATCGCAGCCTTTGATGAATGGGGACCAAATCACAGATTCCGATTTCTTATCGCCTACGCGCGAGTACGTCCCGGTGTATTCGCCTGATATGGGCCGCGTTCGCATCAAGTTGTCGGAGACTCCCAAGCCGAAGACGCCAGTCCTAGTCACCAGAAGTAGGTCCAACGCTGGGGACATCATCATCACCCCGGCGGACAACACGCGCAAGTCGACCACCTGAGACGCGGTCGTCCCCTGACGGACTATACTTAGTGTTAAACGGTGTCAATCAATACTACTTCACTATTGGCGAAATTCTGTGATTATTTTGTAAGCATATTCCAGGGAACTATAGTGCGATGGACTGATTTTGGTATGAGTGTAACGTCAAAAAACTTTGCTGCCAAAGTGTGTTTGTAGTCGACAGTGCCTTTATTTTTAACATTATTAGTGGTATAAATATTTATGAGAGTATATTGCGCAATAAGTAAACATATTTTTATACGTGTAAAGATGTTGCCATGTTCATGATAGTATAATGGTTTCGTTTTAGTAAATCCACTTCGTAAACGTTAATACGACCAACGCATGTTGTACAATAGTTGATTGTATTCTGATAGTTTATTCTAGTTATCTCTGTTTTCGGTACTTTGAATGGTAAAATTTCAATGGTTGTGTACTTATCCGCAAACAAATAGAAAGTTGAAGAACAACGAAATCTGGCTATGTTTGTTTCTCACATTTTCCCATAGATTTTCTCTATGGTCTGGCTAAGCATAAGTTCCTTTATAAGTTATAATATTGTGTAGTTATAAGAATGTGATACCATTTATTATAAGATACACATGATAATTCACATTGTGTAAATATATGATTGATTGTAATATTGTTTGAATTTTGGTTCTAGTGTACATTTGTCTAGCTCTATTATTCGTGAAATTATTTTATTATGTAATTATGAACTATTGCTTTTCTATAGTTATCTGTATTAATTTCGCTTCGCACGTCTTTGACTTTTGTACGTTTAAGTAATTTATAAATGCTGTAATAAATGTTATTTTAAACCATTCTGAATTTTACAAGCGAAACCGAAAGAACAAAATAGAGAACAATACTGGTTCAGTAAGAAGATTTATAAATGATGTATTTTTATTTCGAACTATACGATATAAATGGTTGAATCAAGTTTTTGTTTCCTTTACTTCCAAATATACCTAAACAGCTTAAAAGTTTGAAGTATTAACAATATGAAGAAAGCTAGGCAAAGATATTATCTACATTATATAGAGACTAAAATATTTACATATTCAAATACAATGCAAATAGATAGAGTAGAGAAACAGAAAGAAAAATATTATTCGGAAATATTGGTATTGAAATTGGGTAAAAGACCCAAGGCTGCAACTAAAGCTTTTATCGTGAAAAAGTGAATTTAACTTATAATACCATGATAATGAATCATAACTATAACTCAAAGTAGTTATGTAAAGGCATATTATTTTCATTGAGAGTACCTACTAACTTAATTCAATGATTGCATCTTAGTTACATATTTTAGAACCTTTTAAAAAGCTTAAAACTACATTATGTGAGGATAGTTACACTATTGTTAAGTTATGAACAGCTGGACCGAATTTAATTATCCCTAAAATTCTGAACTGAAAACTTCAAAAAACTATTTTATTAAACTCGTGATGGCGGCAGCACTGTCGCCGAAAATATTCACTAACTGAACTGCCAGCGCCATCTTTTACGAGAGTACTGAACTAGCACCTTTCGCCCCGACTCAGTCACTTGTTTCAGCTATCAAAATGTGTGAAAATGTATTGTTAGACATGGAATTCAGATGACGCTGCGCTAGTTAGTATTAATAAAAGTTAGTAATAGTATAATAATAATAATATTTACCTATATCTCTGAAGAAATTTTAAAATGACTAATATTGATTGTTTTGCAATCGATTTTATTTTGTAAATAGTAAAACATTTGACTAGAGTTTTGAAATATGGTACATTTAATTAATAGGGGGCACTTCTATTGATTACAATTACGTAAAACAACACATTTTATAAACGTTTATTTCATTCAACTATAATAATAAGTCACACACACTTATAAACTGCTATAGAAATATAAAATTAAAATTCATAAGTTAGGATAAAAAGACAACACAATAACTAGGTACTACAAAAATAAATATAATTTTTCAAATATAAACCTAAGGTACCTATACTAATCGGTAGTTTAGTATGACTCATTTCTTACACATCATATTTTTTACATTTTGAGAAATAATATTATACACGTGGAATCGATCTTATTTATTTTTCTAATGTGTAAAAAGGAACATTGATTAATCATAACAACAAGGACACATTCCTAACATAGGTATAAATAACAAGTATTATACACAATTTTAAAAATTACTCTCCCTTGGTTCGTCGCCGCCAGAATGCCTGCGATTCCTAGGTCTTTCCATTTCTGCTTCTATTTCTATGGTCACAGAGTCATCTCCAGCTTCGTATTCTGACACTTGTCTTCTACGAGCCCCCGGTGAGTGCTCAAGTTCAGCTATTTCATGGCTACCAAACCGTCTTGGTGGCCGTCGTCGCCTCCTCCTATTATTATCTGGCGTCTCACTTAGTTCTGTGTCTTCAAACACAGGCAAATCTCCATTTCGTTCAGTTTCATCCAGCAAATCCCCGCTGGATTTAGTTTTTCTGCGACCTCTCCGTTTCTTAGTCTTCCCGGTTCCGGCATCACAAAGGGAATGTGTTGAGGAATTTAGCTTAGGCATGGTGAGAGCTTCGTCATAGGAAGGTGGTGCAATCAAATCTCGAGGATCTGGGGCATTAATTAAGGATTCTTGCTCAGCCCGCAGTCTTAGTTGCCTCAAACGATCTCTTGCTTCTTCCACCTGCCTTTCTCTTTCTGCTTGAATAGCACGCAACCTCCGTTTCATTGAATTTCTTATACAATTGACCAATAATATACACAAGGCTAATCCTGTTATCATGACAACGATAAACCAAATCAAACTATCTGCATTTGCGACATTTTGGGTGGGATACCATATGAAGTAACAAGCTTCCAACCAAGCTTGTCCGATAACATTTACTGGACTGCTACATACAAGGTTGTATGATTCTTCTTTTTTGAAGGGTTCTAAAGTAACGAATTCAAAAAAATCATACATGTTTGCATCTCTACAATCACACCTCCACATATTGTCACTTAAGTCCAGTCTCTCCAAATAAAGGTTTGAGTCAAAATAAGCCTTATTCCAGACATTTGTGAATCGGTTTCCAACTACAGCTAGTCCTGTCAAGCGCGGAAGCATGAAAAATGTAAAATTGTTAACCATGGAAAGTCTATTGTAGTTTAAATTCAAGTACTTCAATGTATTAGACGAAATACTATCAGGGATATGAGATAGTAAGTTACGCGATAAATCTAGGTCTATAAGCGATTGTAGGCCTTCTAAAGAATCTTTACCTATCGTATGTATTTCACAAGCACTCATATCTAATGTTGTGAGTGAGATGGATTTTATATGTCCAACTTGGTTTAGATAATTCCTTGCTAGTTTTAATTGGCTCAAAGAAGGCATCTCTAACAAAGCACCTTCTGGAATCATCCCTATTTCATTCCATGATAGGTCTAGGTATTTCAATAAACCTAGTCCCCGAAAAGTATCAGCCTTTATTGAACCAATATTATTGTAAGATAAGTCCAGATACTCTAATTTGGTATTATTTATAAATTCATAGCTTCGTAAAAACCTAATCATATTATGATTTACAAGAGCTTTTTTTAAATTAGGAAAACCGTTAAGGTTTGGTCGTAAAACGTTACAATAGGATATATCTAAAAACCTTAATGATGTGGAGTGTAAGTCTGCGAGTTCCAGTCGGTAGTTATGTGCCATCAGCAAATGGATCAAAGATGGTAAATATGATAGTTCATTTTGTTCTATTGATGTAAGCTGGCAATTGTTGACATATAAACTTCTTAGTGTAGGCGATATCAAGCCTTGTAGTGTTACTAAAGGATTATAATTTAGTTTCAAGACTTTGATGTTACCTAAGCCACTTAGCATAGAATTTCCAGATATTGATTCTATCTCGCAATGGTCCATTATTAAGGTTTCTAGCGAGGAGCTTATCAGCAATTCTATTTTTGCTAAATTGTCCATAGATTTGAATCTATTATAAGACAAGTCTAATACTTTCAAATTCACAGCTGGAACAAGAAAATCGTTGGGGCTCATGGTTATCCAGTTTTCTAAGTAATTTCTTGACAAATTAAGTTCTTCCAGAGCCGAGAGGTTTGAAAGTCCATTTTTAGGCAGTTCTGTGAGTCGGTTCCCACTAATATCCAATTTGATCAAATTAGAGAGTTTGCTTAGTCCTTCAGGAAAAGTGGCGATTTCATTGTTTGATATGTTCAGTTTTTTGACCTGAAATGTTATAATAAATGAAATTAATATACGATAATACTTATACATATTATAATATTATAATATCCTAACAGTTGCTTTCTTTACTTGGAATAATAAAATTTTAAATTACCTTTGCATCAAGGCCACCAGGAAGGTCACGCAGTCCTCTCCGAGAACAGTCTATTTCTGTATGTCCTTCGTTACACGAGCAGATGTAGCACAAGTCATTGGGGCTTTTGTCTTCAAAGTCCAAGACTTCTGCCGCCACTGCCCATGCGCACAGCAGAAGACAGACCGTGCGTTGGAAATTCATCACGTCTTTTTGTCATTACTATCTGAAATCAATTGGTTCTTAGTTATTAATTTGTTATAAGCTGCCTAATAGCAATTTGTTCACGTATTAAGGTCAAGAATCCACCAGCCTATTTGGTTTGAACACCTGCACCCTACAGTTTTTCCAGTCACGTACTACCGTATTACTCCAAAAGAGTTTGGGGCACACTTACATTAAATCTGCATTGTCTATGTATACCACACACAATTTTATCTTTGTTATCATTTGTTGATAACAATGTTGTAGGTTGTGGTACCTTAATTTGGGTCGTTTCGCGTTTTGAGCGTACCTTATCATGGTTATGAATTAAACGGATTATAAATACATTTTTCTCTCCCTTAATTCTTTATTTTGTCAAATTGTATTGTCTTCAAATTAAAAATAATGGAGTAAGAAAATGATTCTTATTAAAAAAATAACTTGTTAGGTATATGCCGGTACGGTTTCCTATGGGTAAATCAGCTCCTTGAATAAATGTTTTTTGAGACACATTTCATTCAAGGAGAAAAATAACGCTCTATCTGTATAGTTCGGGTATGTAAGTCTTCAATTTCTTTACTGGACTCAAAATTGATCTAGATGAGACGGAATGGAATCGTTTTTTGGAATCCCTTTACAACAAATACACTTTTAATTGTAGTAATAGATCAATCATTCAAGTCATCGATGAATGACGAATGTTACACTTGGTTGGAAATTCACTTAAAAAAATAAATTACAAATATGTAGCAAACTTACCTGTTTTTTTCCTGCTTATTTGTATGAAAATATGTAGTTACTTTTAGATTTATTTCTTATGAGTCACACAAATCCGAGCAGCACTTGAGGACGGAAACGATTACTATCCAGTTTTATAATGACTATTTTTAACACTAACACCGACCACTAATGGATGTTGTTTAAGCAATTATTTGACACGGATAATTAACTAACAAAACTCATATTTATTTTTTTATAACTTGTACGTCCAGACCCGGTCATTGCAGTACATTGTATGAGACAGAATCCAATTATGACGTGTTATCATTAGATAAGGATAAAGAATGGCGAAAGTGTTGTAATCTAGTCCTACACTTGGATTAAATAGCTTTGTAAGCATAAATACAGACAAAATAAACGATACTTTTGAATACTAAAATGTAACATTTGTATTGGCTTTGGAAAGTTTAATAGGATTGCTTAGGAGAAAATAAATCAAAATAAATATAATTTATTCTAAGTTCATATTATTATGTTTCAATCACAAAAATATTTTTGTGAATGTAATTTTGCAATTATGCTGTCTGAGAAAAAAGCTATTACCTATCATTATTTTATTTTTCATAAAAATCCACATTTCATAAATAGTGACATCTATCAGATTGGTATGAAACTACTTTAAAAGACTATAGAAACATTAGTTTGAGTAAAAAAGATATAGATGGCGTTAAAAGTTCCAAAAAATATTCGTTTCATTTCCTCTTCCTACAAATTCATAGATTTCCTTTACTTATTCAGTGTAAAGTATAAACCAAGGTAAAAGTTAAATAAAATCATAGGTTTTAAGAATATATTCAATTTAAAAATAAATAAGCTAAGAGTAATAAGGTTTTTCTGGTAACAAACAAATTGAACATTGCAACAATTTTGTCATCCTACAGAAATAATTAAAATTATCGTTAAATTAAACTTATTTCTACGCACACAAAATAATTATTTGTAACAATATTTTAAATTACTTATAACTCTAAATTGGCATTAGCGTGTATTTGAAGGGTACGCCTCGTAGACCGTCTGTCGTGCGTCCTGGGCCGCGACTCAGTGAGGTCTCCAATGGACCTGGACCTGCGGAACATGCGAGTTCTCTCTTCTTCTTCCTCCTCCTCAACAAAGTCAGGCAGAGAGTGGAAAGAGCTGCGCAGTCGAGGCATCAACAACGCATCCTCGTAGCTCGGAGGCAAATCCTCCTCCCGCAAAGGAACTCTCCGTACCACGGCATCCTCTGCAGGCTGCGCTGTACCATTGAGATTCACAACAGTCGTCTGAGCAGTCTGCCTCGGCGTCCGAGACCCACTCGCTGCCATAAGTCCTCGACAAATACAAGACGTCACCACTACACCTATAATAATCCCTATGAACACCGCAAACGACGTGTACGACACTGTAGACACCTCATTTGGATGCCATGTCCTAATATACGCCTGCTGCCAACTCATCTGAGTCACGTTAGCGGGCGAATAGCATATCAGCGACGCCCTGTCTTTTATCTTCGGTGGATCTCTTGTTAAAAACTCATAAGTCAAGAGGAGGTTTAAATGGAAACCTTCACAACTCCATCGATTACCTTTCACTTGGATCTCCCTCAAAAACGGGTTTGAGGAGAAGTGTGAAGTGGACCAAACCTCCTTGAAATCGTTGCCCCTCAAATTCAATACTGCCAAATGCGGTAATGATACGAAGGTGTCGTCAGTGATAGAAGATATGTCATTGTAACTCAAGTCCAATTCTTGCAGAGTATTCGATGCAAAATTATCTGGAATTGACTCGATCTGATTCATGGAAAGATGCAGTTCCACGAGTGAGGACATTCCGGCCAATGCATCCTTTTCTAAGTTTGAAATCTGACAGCTATTGAGATGCAAAGTTTTCAGAGAATTCGTCTGAAATGAAGGTAGGGTTGCGAAGTAATTTCTGCACAAGTGAATTATTTCTAGAGAGTGTGTGTTTGCGAATATTTGTGATGGTAGGTCATTGATTCTGTTTTCAGTTAAGCCCAGAAATCTTAGTTGGGGCATTCTGGAAAAAGCAGCTTCGTCAATGTTGTTTATTTTGTTCCTTGATAAATCTAGCCTTGTAATGCTGAATGTGCGGCCGGTGTCGACCCAGACTCCATAGTTGTTGTTTGATAAGTTGAGCGTGTTCAAGCTGTTCATATTTCCGAAATAGCTGGGTAATGGACTGCTGAGATGGTTGGCCGATAAATCTAGAGTTTCCAGCCCTGTGAATCTTTCCAGTTGTGGTGGAAACGATATGAAATTGTTGTTGGATATTATCAGCACCTGAGCCTGGAAAAATAATAAACTAGAATTATTATATTATAAGTAGCCATGTAAGGACTTCTATAAATTTTGGAACGTACTCGTAAGTGATATACTTTTGTAAATAGATAAGAATGAGGGAAATGAAGGAATTGTCCAGGACGACCGACTTCTTTTTATTAAACATTCAACAATATTATTCGTTTCAAAAGTAATTGGTTTAAAATTCAAAAATAACGTTTATTATCTTCTCTTACGACTGCTATTGCTACTCACTTCGTAATTTAGATCTTCAGGCAGTTCAGTCAGCTCTCGGTCCGAGCAATCGACGTGTAACTTCGAATTCAGAATGTACGAGAGGCATTGTGGGAGGTCTGCCTCTACCTCCCGCGTTCGCCTTATTGGCCCTCCTTTTGTTAGTGGCAGAAGCCATATCGATATCACCAGGGTGAGAAATTCGCCTGAAAATTAAAAAATAATAGCAATTGTAGATTAAAAGTGTATTATTTCAACTCAAATGCTAGTTTTGGACCACATTGAGTAGTTTTAAGGTTAACGATATGTAGAGACGATAGCCCGTCATCGTAAATGAAGTTTAGATTCAATAAAATTCTCATCTCAATGGTCATTGGGTGACCTATTTTTAGATAAAGCATACTATGGAAACTTAACCTGTTTTAATTAGATACCCACTACTTCAATTTAATAAATCATCAATACCGGGTTACTTTTTCCGATCCATTTGACGTTTCAAAATCGTTCAACTGTACAAATATAATCTCGCTGGAGTCTAATGACGTATGACATATTAATAATGTCTGGTAGCTATAAATGGCAATAGCCATATCGAGATGGCTATATTATAGAAATTCGCATGAAAAAGATAAATATTATCATACTTTATATCAAACTCGTTGGGACGGTATTATCTACTCACTGGGGATTGTATTTTTCCACTTAAACTGGATAAGTTTATTTAATAAAGTTTAGTAGGTACTTAGTTTATAAACATAATATAACGTGTATTTAAAACTTACTAGCTCATGATTATTTACCTATTGAACTAATCATATTTTATGATGTTTGTATAATATAGTTACGATAAAAACAATAACATAACCTAACTTCACCTATTTTAATAAAGAGGTACCTTTTGCATACTAATTAATAACAGATTTAAAAAACAATAATATAAATCGCTATGTTAATACCAGAGCCAGCGATATCACTTTTAAAACAAAGAACTAAA
Organism: Ostrinia nubilalis; assembly: GCF_963855985.1. Classification (NCBI taxonomy): domain Eukaryota; kingdom Metazoa; phylum Arthropoda; class Insecta; order Lepidoptera; family Crambidae; genus Ostrinia; species Ostrinia nubilalis. The sequence continues at coordinate 5,965,461 of NC_087088.1, read as the reverse complement.
CAATGGAAATCAGAAGTTTTTCCATTTTCAAAATTAGTATAAAACAACTACAGAAAAACTATCATTAGTGTTTTGTTTCAAGTACTCACCAGGCCCCATGTCATTTATTATCTGTTGCACATTTTACGTCAATGTCCACCCACGCACGAAAATGAAAATCCAATTTTCACACACACAATTTTCCACTAACAAAAACAATATTCACTATTGAATTCTAAAACATTATTTCTTCAAAACCACTCGTATAAGGACTGAGTTTGCCAATACTCACATCGAATATGGAGATAGTAAACTTAGTACGAGGTTGGTCCCAAGATAGTCCCGAATACAGGTTGTTTTCGACGTTCACAGCAATAGCCAAAATCGTACATCTATCTACGCGATTCTTATCACTGTCATTCACTACTGAGCTATCAAAATATAGGGTTGTTAATGTAAATACATTTAGTTTTAGCGTTATCAGGATGGTTTTTGTATAATTTCTTTTTACATGGTTTTCGCTTTAGCCCATGCCTACAGTTATACACACGTGAATTTTCGAGATGGAATGACTGACAGATAGTGGACTCTTTATTGTTCACATAACAACATAACAGAATGTTAGATTTATCATGTTGATCGCTCTTATTAGTTTTAGGTCCAAAGATCTTCTCATTTCAGAATGAATTCAGTTAATAGGTACGAAAACATAAATTATTTCACGCCTAATAAGGAAAACTTTTGCAGAGCAATGTTACTAAATCTACGAGTACTGAATATAAGTTTTACAACATACAATAAAGTAACCTTTTGTCGTTGAAAATGTCTATGAAAATTCTAGAAAAAAACCAGTGCTAAGAACTCGTTCGTTCGTTCGTTTCAGCCGAAAGATGTCCACTGCTGGACAAAGGCCTCCCCCAAGGATTTCCACAAAGACCGGTCCTGCGCCGCTCGCATCCAGGCGCCTCCCGCGACCTTCACCAGATCGTCGGTCCACCTAGTGGGAGGCCTGCCTACGCTACGTCTTCCGGCTCGTGGTCGCCACTCAAGAACTTTCCTGCCCCAGCGGCCGTCAGCTCTAGAAATAGAAATAGAAATATTTATTTGTCTTTGAATAGGGTGTACAGAAGGTCGAAAATAACAAAATATGATCACCTATCCAGCCATCAACAATAGCATGCAAATATATCGAAGAAATATTGATATTACATATAATTATTACGGTATTACTTTTTGCTGATTATTCCCTATAGCTTAAAAATTCTTGGAGAGCTTCTTCTACGAGCTATGTGCCCTGCCCACTGATTGATTTACCACCACTTGATTTTAGCGATTCTGCGGGCTTTCAGTTACTCTGGTTCTCCTACGGATCTCCTCATTTCTGATTCGATCACGCAGGGAAACTCCGAGCATAGCACGCTCCATCGCTGTTTTGAATAGCGAGTAATTAAATTAAAAGTGCCAACCTAATAAGCTACCTACAACGGGTTTAAAAAATAATTTCTAGAGCAACCTGTATATTAGCTGAGCGTTATCGACGCGGTTTTATCACTGATTACGTATCGACTTATCACCGAACCCAAAGAAATATATCTGTTACTATCAGTACAAAAAATACGTGAATAGGTTACTCATGCCCCAACAGCATTTAGCGTTATTCATGTACCGTTGTGTAACAATTTATTAAGGCTGAGTTGCACCACCTAATTTTAACCGTAACAATAACATTAACCAGTACTTTTTGTATGGAGTTTGACAGATTTTTGACGTTTGTCAAAGTTAAAGTAAGATGGTGCAACTCAGCCGCCTTGATATAATACCGTCGTTATTAGGTATTAAATTTTCTTTCAGTATGTAACTAATCTATCTTCTATAGTTTCAGAGCTTTAGGCTGTAAGATTCAGTAAGAGCAAGATTTTCATGATAAATGTTGGGAACGTATAAATAAATAGTGTTATAATAAGAACAAACCCACATAGTAACAACTGTGATAGATTAAATTCTACAATGCGAACCTCCTTCTACTCTTTTGAAGGCGGTTCAAGGGGGGGGGGGGATGTTAATTCACCTTAAACTTTTCTGATAATTGTAGGTACACAGGGAGCAAAAATAATGATCACATAATACATTTACGGCCTCTCATGATTAACATCTGAAATAGCTGAAATCTGAATCAATCTAGCTGTCAGTATAAAAACTCATCAATCGGAATGTGTTTATAATTCGGAACGTATGTTTAGCAGAGTTTTTTAAACTTTATATGCATAAAATTATTGAATCATGCTTATTAGTTTTTCCGTGAAAGAGAAATTAGTACTTTTCAAACTTCTACTTATTATGATCTATTATTAATTCAGTAGTAAGTGTTTCCAATATCCATTGAGTACTCTAAAAGCAAAGCAAATTTTGAATATCCAAGAAAACATTTTCCGAGAAAATCCGAGCCTTTTGAATTCCATGGAAAATCCTAAGTGCCCTTGGATTATAAAGCCAGGTGCGGGTTTTAGTGAGACGACACGTCAACTCGCGTTCGAGCGCCACGGTTGTCTGAACTTGTTAGGGCTTGTGACCTATTTACCCCCCTCCTGGAGTGGGGTGGGTAAGACGCCGTGATAAGCCCCGTCGATTAAAATTCGAAGCGAAGCTGAAGAACGCTTGTTATTGATTTCACAATGAGCGCAATCGTGATTGTGATTCTTTTCGAGTGAATGTTTTGTTATTTAGATGTTATTAAAGATAATTGTTTCTGAGGGCTACTAATCTGTTCAAATTTTATCACAATGAAAATATCAGTTATCATAATAATCTGTGGATCTAATAAACTTAGGTAGTACAATTTCCATGGTAACAAGCTTGTTTAACTAGAAAATAAACTTTAGAAAAATGTACTTTAGCACTTATCGGAAGATATCGAGGAGAGATAACGCAAAAACTCAATTATCTTTTCATCTTCTCTTTTATTTTAGGGAATTCTATGAAAACTTATATGTATGTAGAGCATTAATTTGTTCTACATATAATTTTCACTGAATCAAACCTTTTTAATAGAAACTAACAGCAATTTTCCAGTTCTCACTTACTTCAGTTACCGAAATAGATTTCCAGGTGTCCACTCCATTCGAATCCTATCAACATTAAATTTTCAAATTTCTACCTCACACCAAAGCATAGAGAGGTACAGACTCACTTCGGTATGAGGTACAAATTCGCATTATAGAGACGGCAAACTTAAAATTTGTATCGCCGCGAGTTCAATAAATAAGGATAAAGCGGCCATTAGGAGTCGGTCCAGCAAATCTCCGGTCGCCGAACACCACTTACTTAGACTTAAAGTGTACCGGGAGCTATTTTGTTAAAGATTTGGGATAGCGACGACCATTTTGATATATTTTGCGACGTAATGGCGATGTCGATGGTGTTTTTAAAAGGTACTTTTTGGTTAAAGTAGAGCCTACCTACTATAGCAACCTGTATTTTTCTTTATACATATTGTATTTCAAACTACACTTTATTCATTTCTGTTTAATAAATACAAATTCTATTGATAAGTAATCGTAGTCCTAAGGATCTGGAATAATTGAAACTTGTACTGTTACTTAAAGATTAAGTAGGCAAATTCTAGTTTTTTCTTTATGAGCAAAGGACAATGTTCGTTCTCCATACATTGTTCGCCTAAGAACCAACAATTTTGACATATTACTACCCGAAAGCGAAATAATACGATTCTGTGTGTAAGAACAATGATTCCTGATGGACACTTGCCATAAAATTAATGATTAAGAATATTAAATCACAGCGATTTTATAATATTATGTCGTTTATGACAACATGGCGTCTAATGTATTGTGTGAATGTATGAACACCGATTCGCGAAAAATGTTTTGTATTGTCGTCACGCCGAGTCGCAGCCAAATAGTATAAAATAATAGAACAAGTTTTAGAAATACAACTCGGCATTCCACTTTTATAATATGCCCACATATTGCACGTAAATAAACAACATGAATCGTAGGTTGTTTCCACCCTTGTCATCTGACACATTAAATAAACTCCTATTGTATTATAGATATCGAAGCCGAATCGTATATAATAATAGAATGGGTTTTGGAGATCACCCGGGGTTCCACTTTTATAAAATACCTACCTACATATTGCATAAAAATAACACGAATCATGAGTTTTCTTTTTACCATTTACATCTGACACGAGATAACAAACTCCTATCTCCATGACTACCGTCGTAGTCTATGCCAAAGACTACAATATTTTAAGCAAGAAGTTTCAAACCTTAGCGGCTACAGTAACCCCTGGGCCACATACATCATGATAACATTCGGTCGACACCGGAACGAAGTCTTGCGATTATGCAAAAAAGCACCGTATTCTAGTGCGGCTATATCACGTTCAACCGGGGTTTTAATTCGACTAAAGTCCTGACTAAAGACTGGAAGAAAATACGCCGCATTGTATGAGCACTTCGTGTTCGTTAAAGCGGCTTCAGATCTAGAGCCTACATAGTTTTCTTTCCAATAATATCCGCAAGTAGCGCTGCATGATCTTTACAACAAAAACGGCAATAGTTATTAAGGTGCCAAAATTATATGATTACTTTGGCACGATATTATACACGTTCGAAGATTTGTCATTTTCATTCATTTCATCATCATCATCATCATTTCAGCCACAGGACGTCCACTACTGAACATAGGCCTCCCCCAATGACTTCCACATCGCACGGTTGGTAGCGGCCTGCATCCAGCGCCTTCCCGCTACCTTTCAGGTCGTCGGTCCACCTTGTGGTGGGTTGACATTGCAGAATATGACTTTTGATAGGTTCATCATAGAATTCGGCGGGGATATCCTCACGGAGGAAGTTCGAAAAAGGGCGGAACAAGATCTTATAATAATGCAAGGCCGAAGCTGTAACGCGCGTGCTCCTACGTGTAATCCGGCGAGTATACAATAAATAGTAATGTCTGGTAAATAGTGGTAATACGTATCATTCGTTCGTTCGTTTCAGCCGAAAAGACGTCCACTGCTGGACAAAGGCCTCCCCCAAGGATTTCCACGAAGACCGATCCTGCACCGCTCGCATACAGGCACCTCCCGCGACCTTCACCAGATCGTCGGTCCACCTAGTGGGAGGCCTGCCCACGCTACGTCTTTCGGCTCGTGGTCGCCACTCAAGAACTTTCCTGCCCCAGCGGCCATCAGCTCTACGAGCTATGTGCCCCGCCCTGTCTATGTCTATATGCGCTACGATTACAGGGTATCATTTTGCATAGTCGCAAGACTTCACTCCGCTGCTGTCAAATCAATGTCGCATAATGTTATCGCAATGTGTGTGGCCCTTGGCCAAATCACAGAAGCCTATGCGAAGAAAGAGCACTTGAATGACAATGAAAATCAGGGTTACCATTTTATAAGATCTCCTCACTATTGAGGGTAACAAAGTAACATTAATAATCTAGCCATTAATTACATTTATTACCTATACGAGAAAGTAAAGCAACATGCGGTTTTATTTTAATTTGTAAAATATTTGTAACAGTTTGTTCTAAGTTTAGTTTTAAAACAGTATTGCTGTTTCAGCTGTCACTGTGAAGCTTTGGGAAAATAAATAAATAGAAAAAATATTAACATAAATATTTATTTAAGTTTTTATGTTCATTATCATAATATGCCAATTTAAGTTACACTGTGTGACAGTCTTTGACACTAAAGAAACTCTTCAGCTTAATAATACCTACCTACAGGGCGTTTTTATAGTTACTCTTGCTGATGAAACAAGAAGGGTTGATTCTACTACTGAAATACAACTACTTTTCTTACAGGACCAATATCAAATTCTCAAAAAAAATTCACATCCTCGTGATGGTGATAATATCTATGGAGAGGTTTTTTTTTTATATTCGGTCTCTTGGGATAAGTTATTCCATTTGAGCAGTAGAATTAATCCTTTTTATTTGATCACATATAAAAATAACACAAGTGTTTAGGAAAACTTCTTCTTTGGTATGGTATCACTACGGAGTTCTAATGGCGGCAACTCTGTATCACTGACTTGTAACTTTCAAACAGTATGAATAATAAGGGCACCACATTGGTTTTCTTTCTGAAAAAAGGCTTTCACTTTTAGTACTAACCCTTAAGCACTATTTCATTGAAATAAAAATACAATAAACGCACAGAAGACTGAAATTGAGTCAACTGACGTGACATTTATAATTTGTTGACATTATGACAGTTTGACAAGACTAGGGATTGAAAAAGTTTTAATTGAAAAAGTAAAATGACAATTTATTAAAATGATTCACAAGGATATAATCGATTAAAAATATTTATAAAATGTTCTGATACTTGCCTGTAGCGATTATCCAATCCTGGTTTCTACTGAAAAACTACCTCGTGGCAAGATTTTAATAAAATAATAAAATCTTTGTCTTCTCTTTCACAATCTATAAAAGTTCATTTGGTCTATTATTATACATGTGCTATGAATGAGGGTTTTCGCGATTGAAAAATCCGCGAGATGGCAATACGTAGACGCGAGGTCCAAATGCTGCATGATTGGTGGATTTTTACATATCTGTCAATGTCATGTCAAAAATAACCAATCATGCAGCATTTGGACCTCACGTCTACGTATTGCCATCTGGCGGATTTTTCAATCGCGAAAACCCTCATTGGCATAGATTATGAGAGACTGGCAACTATACTAGGTTGATATATGTTTCTCTCACTTCAACTGGCATTGGATTCAACATCGGATTCTGACACTTTTACAGTTATGATACCATGAATATCAGTTTATGGTCCTAATTATTTTTATTTTATTTACGACCTTCGACCAGTTGGACACTTTAGATAGCTTCTTGTAATAGTGTCAATATCTTTTTAGCTTTTAACGCAAATCTAGTCTTCAAAGCAGTTTAATCGATTTATTTTATTTTCAAAATCGATATTTTATTGTCTATGATGGCCGCAGGAACATCACTATACATGGACTCCCAGCAATAAAGTACGGTAATGCCTCGTACAGATTTTATCGGCAAAAATTATGGAACTTGATAGGTTTTAGACCATGCCACGCACCAAAACGTCCGGAAGTTGTAATAGTATTATAGAATAAACGTTAAAAGACTTATTAATTTAATTTTTCAATGCTTAAGTGTCCGTTAGAATGAAAGGGTGCTTAATGTATTAAAAAAAATAGAAAATAATTATGATGGGTCAATGTTTTTGGGCGGTTTTTTAGGCGGTTTCTGACAATGTCCTTTTGGAATCATTCTCAATTAAGTACGACGAGTAAATTAGAAGTGTTTTAAGGAAAAAAAGAATTCAAAATTAAATTATAAAACGATGATTGATTAATTCTAAAAAAACAATAAGTCCTATAACCTTCTCGATAGCAATAATATGAATGGAATAAAACATAATTTCTTTATCTAACTTACGACATCAAGTATTTCGTTCAAGGAAAATAAGGAATGGAATAATAGATAAAACTTTAACCCGCCAATTTAGCGATATTGGTATTACGGACCTTGCAATCTACTGACCCTTTCGGATCTGCTCCGGGGACAGGGAATATAGCGAATATATCATATCACGTCTGTGAATGAACAAAAGCATAGATGTAAAAAACTCATAAAACTCATTTATTACTGTAAATAGGCTTTAAAAAAGCACTATTACACGTCCCAGTATTAACCCTACCACTGCTTCAGGACAATAAATGGGCCAGTGCTGAGAAGAAGCAGCGCAAGAAACTCAGTCACTAAGTATTGTCAGCCTCTTTTTCAAAGGTTTACGGGCTTTAAAATTTACAAAGTTATAAATATTTATGCGAGCTAGGCAGTAACGCATCCCAAACATTTCTATCTTTTATAATTACAATAAATTAATGTAGAGAACCAGTTGAATAGAAGTGAATAACGTGCAACGATATTATTCGTTGATCTACTAGGTAGATGAAAAGTTCTTATAAAATTATAGCAGCAACAACTTGTTATTACTTATGTTTGCTAATTAATTCCGAAGTAATTACGATTATATACGATTTAAAAAAATTACAATGTTTTGTCAAACTTTGTTCCAAGTTTGGATCTTTGACCACTTTGGTTGGTCTACCTGACAGGCATACTTACGACTCAACTATACTTACACTCTCAAAGCTAGTGTGTGCAATGCAGTACATCATAAAAATTACCCAGAGGCAATCCAATGCCCTTCATAAGTCAAACGTAAGAGCACATCTCCTAATTTTCTTTAGTTTGCAGCAGTGACTATATCTAACGAGATATCCTTTCACGTTTTTGTCGTTCACCATACAAGGCACCTTATTTATTTGTGCCCAGTAAGGATTTGCCCTTCATAAGTTAAGCTGCCCGAACGAGATGACAACAAATACGGCAATTTTCTCTATTGACTCCATGATCTGACTTGATAGTTCGGCCAAATAAGTTTTTCGGCAATTGGATTTAAATAGGATTATGTGCGGTCAGAATGGTTAGCTTTTGCTTTGTATTGTTTTCGGTTTCGCAATATTCTGTATCTATAAGTGGAAGAACAATGTGTTGTGGTCTATCAATCGATCATTGTGGAAATCATTGGGGGAGGCCTCTGTTCAGTGGATGTCTTATTATGACTGAAATGATGATGACGAAGTGGAAGAAAACTCAAATTAATTTCTCTTCAACACACTATCCTATTAAACGTTTTGATTGTTTGAAAGTAACTTAGCTTAAAATTGTTTCTCTAACTTTAAAAAAGACTATTTACAAGTCAATTAGAAGTCGACAGGTACAGTTAATTAATGAAATTGACAACCCTAAGTCCGTAGTAAGAAGAATCGCTACAAAGAATATATTTTATTGATTTGTAACATCACGGATATATTATGTTAACGTAATTGCGGTCGTATATTGTATGATTTTATTTCGCGCCAGAAATAAATAGAAAGAATGCAATCGAAGACGTTATCAACAAGAAGAAAAAAAAAGAAGAAGAACAAGAATTTTTTCATCACCTCATTATCACCTAATTAATCACCTAATTAGTGCCAATTCATAGAATTGTCTATAGTAAATTAAGTAGACCTATCTTTAATTGAAAAGTGAAACAATATCTCAGTCACTGAAAAGTTATGGAAATCCTGGGGAGGCCTTTGTCTAGCATTGGACGTAATGAGGGCTATCGTTTTAGCGCTCATCAGTTAGCGCCACTGTAGAGTAAGGTCCTGTCACTTGCTAGTAGCGAAGACAGTGGCACCAACTGGTGAGCGCTAAAGTGGTAGGAGGACTATCGCATTTGCACTCATCAAGATGGCGCCACTGTAGAGTAAGGTCCTGTCAATCGCCAGGGGTGCCATCTGTTATGTATAAAAACGATAGCCCTCATTGGGTTGAAACGAAACGAATAGTTAGGGTTCTATTTCAGTCTATTTTTATCATATCTTAACACACATTAATTGTTAAGTCTGGTTATAAGCAGAACCAGTCACCCTTTGCAAGAAAACATATCAAATAGTTATCAAAACATATCAAAACTTTTTGGCTCGATAAGCATTTACTGAAATTGTAACTAATTAGCTATTCAATTTTCAAAAGCGAATCGCAGTCTTAACGAGATGCAATATTAACAAAAGAGGCCCAGCTTTAAAATAGTCTATCAAAACCAATAGCTTCTTAATACAAAACGCCAGTTCAAAGAGAAACACGTAATACTTTAATCCAATCGGAGAACAAAACTATCGAGACCTTATTTATCAAACACGCTTGTGTACAGCCAGACTAAAATCGTTGCAATATAGAACTTATTATAACTTCATAAGATGGCAGTATTTAGCTAGTGCTGTCTGTACAAAGCCATCTGAAATTCATATTGGAGTCGATCGCGTAAAGTCGAGAGCACACGCTTGTGTATTCAGACTTTTTTTTGTTCATTAGCTTCGTGCGGTGTGCATATTTAGCCAGTGTCAAGTATTTATTATTCAAGTAAAAATAAGATTCCATTGATGAAAATTAAATAAAGAAAGACAATGATAGATGAGATGATACCCCTTTCCCTCGAGTTTCCACGCGGACTTCTTGAGAGAACTTAAAAAGTGATATTGCACTTTTCAAGATTTCTCAAGAATAATGTTTTATTAAAAATTCAATAATCTCTCTCTTGAAACAAACCAGTTTCATTTGCCTACACTCATGCACGTTCACGAACACTTAATGGTTAATAATGTACCATTATTACACATTAATAGTCGGCTAAACACAAATTTTAGAAAATATAACAAAGCTGCTAAACATAACTTCTCTTTCCAGCCAAGAAGTCCCATAGCGCCTATTATAACTATACAAAGAAGCCTGTTTAGCTAGTGCTGTCTGTTCAAAGCCGAATCTTATAGCCCATCTGAAATTCATATTGGAGTCGATAAAGTCGAGTACACACAGTCCCGCGGGAAGCGGCCTGAGAGGCCACGAGTGATAGCACTCATCGGGGGTATAAGCCTGTTTCCCGACGGCGGGTTTAGGGATGCGACTCAATGCTGTTTTATTCTGGTACCATAAATACTTAAAATGCTGAACGGTTTAGTGTTGGGGTGTATTCGATGAATAGTTTGTTTATAACACTTGTGATAAAATAAGATCAAGATAAAATTTTCGATGGTTTGTGACGAAGTTTCAATACTGCAATAGTGCAACAGAGTTTGAAACAACGCATAATTGTAAAAAATCATATTATTATTATTATAATGGGAATAATTGAAATAAAATAACGTATTTCTGTGAAAGCCGAAGATCGAGACTCTTTTATTTTATAATCCACATAGACAATACATTCTATAGAGTCTATAGTTTATTTGGTGTTCAAACTACTTTCTAACACCCCAACTACAGCAAATAAACGATAATTACAAAAACAAGTTTTACGGAACATAACGCTTAAGTCAGAACATCAGCTGGCATTGCATTAGTTAGTATACCCATACCGTTCTGGTGGCCTTCTCACTCGTTTGGGTATTACTGTAATTGCTGGTTCTGGTAACATTGTTTCCTTCACCTCTTCAGATGTTTGAGATTGATGCAAAGTTGAATCCAAATCAGTCGTCAAAGCATTAGACTCTGAAGGTCCTACTGTGTCATCATGCGACTCATTTTCAGTGAAATCTACAGGGCTCATAATGACATCCAACTTTTCTTCATCAATGTTATTGCTACTGCTTGGAACCTCTGATTGGACAATATCCCCAACTGAAACTGATACATTAGAATCTGATGTACAGTTTCCTTTTGCATTCTCATGTACAATAACATCTCTACTGGTTGTTATACATCTTTTGATGGGGTCATAAACTCTGTATCCCTTTACACTATCTGAGAAACCGACTAATATGTGCTGTCTTGATTTACTATCCCACTTTAGTCGTTTCTCTTTTGGTATGTGAACCATAACATGACTGCCAAATATTCTAATATGGGCTAAATCTGGTTTCTTGTTTGTCCAGAGCTCATAAGGAGTTTTATTATTTAGTCCTGATGCTACAGATCTATTAAGATAGACAGCGGTGTTTGTTGCCTCTGCCCAGAACTTCTTATCTAATCCTGCATCAAATAATAAACAACGGGCTCTCTCTACAATTGTCCTATTAGTTCGTTCACTCAAACCATTTTGTTCGGGAGTGTATGGATTGGTCTTTTGATGTATTATGCCACTCTTTTTTAGGAAATTCTCAAACTCATTGCTACAAAACTCTAACCCATTATCAGTTCTGAATACTTTGATTTTTCTACATTGTTGGTTCTCTACCAATTCCTTATATTCCCTGAAGTACTTGAAAACTTCTCTTTTTTCTTTGAGGAAATAGACAAACACCATTCGAGTAAAATCATCAACAAATCTAAGAAAATACCTTGCTCCACCAATTGAAGTAACCTCCATGGGGCCACAGACATCAGCGTGGATAACTTCCAATGGCTCGCTGCTCCTCGTTCCCACATGGCCAAATGGTGAGCGCGACTGCTTTCCTTCACAGCACACGGTACACGAGTTTTTGTTGATCACGGAGTTATCAGTGCACGATATTCCTGTCACTGCTCCTTCTTTCATCTTGTTCAGATCGTTCATATTCAGATGTCCAAGTCTCCTGTGCCACATTTCACTGCTTGCTGCTGAAGAGCTTGATGTAAACAAACACTGTTTCTTTTCTATGACCATCTTGTAGACACCATCTATCAGATTTGCTACAGCCACTAATGTGTTCTGTCTGTTGTAAACATAGCAACAATTCTCTTTAAAATCGACTTTATTCCCATTCTTGATAAGTTGACTGATGGAAATTAGGTTTGTGGTAAGGTTAGGTACACACAACACATCTTTCAGCGTCACTTCATAAAGGGAATTCGGAGTAACGGTCATGATATCGACATCCCCAGAGCATAAAACTGGCATAGCATTCTGATTTGCCGCTATAATCTCCTTAATGCTTGTAGTAAAAGATGCATTCTGTATCATGTTTATATTTGGAGTCATATGTGTACTCGCACCGCTATCCAAATAAAAGTCCTGTTTGCTGTAATTTCCACTCAAGAAAACTGCCGAAAATGCGTTTGTTTTCTTTATCTGAGGCTGATTACTCTGTTGTTTACATTGAGATTTGTAATGTCCAAACTGCTTACAACGATAACACTTGACACTTGACTTGTCCGATTTGACATTTGATGAGTCGGGCATAGACTTTCCATTTCCGCCATACGCACCGCCATGAAGTTGGTTGGAGTTGTCGAACTTGCCAGTGCTACCAACTTTCAAACTATGACGACTGTGCTGCCCTCTACTCAAGAATGCGCTTCCCGCCTCGCAGTCATTTCCTGCCAAATCTATGAGCTTCGTTTTCACTACGTCACTGGTAATGGCGATTCCCGAATGCTCGATTGCCATAATCATGGGGAAATACTTTTCAGGCAAACCAGCTAACAATAAACTCCCGATCCACTCGTCATTTACGGAGAAACCTGTTCCCGACAACTTCTGGGCCGTTTCGATGATTTGTGTAACATAACTCGTCATTGATTCGCAGCTGTCAAGGCGAATTGATATCAAATTCCTGAGTAATGTTATTCGTCTTGAGAATCCAGAATCATCAAACATGTTTCTTATTCTCTGCCACAGATCTTTGGTGCTTTTAGCTTCTTTAATGTGGACGTATAATGACGGATCTATTGTTAGGATCAGCTTGGCCATTGCTTTTCTGTCTTCTGTTGCCCTGGCTTCTGAACATTCTTGCTTGATGCAGTCAGACATGCCCTCCAAGACCAGCAAATTTTCCGCTGCAAATGCCCATTCATGGTAATTCTGGCGACCCAATAGCTTAGGCACACTGGTTAGGAATGCGTTTGAAGACATTTTTGATGTTGCAGTTCTTGCTTCTTGTAAATAAATACGCGCCTATTCCAGATAATGCACTTATTGATAACTTTTTGGGTTTACTGGGCCCATAACCTATTATAATGGGAATAATTGAAATAAAATAACGTATTTCTGTGAAAGCCGAAGATCGAGTGTCTTTTATTTTATAATCCATAAAATATTACATAGACAAAACATTCAATAGAGTTTAAGATTATCTATAGTTTATTTGATGTTCAAACTACTTTCTAACAATTATTAATCAAACGTAAAGACGAATGAAATAGGAATACAAAATAATAAAATACTTATTTTATTAGTGATCAATTATAAAAATTGGAGGGTTAAGCCAAAATTAATCTCCATCAGCGTAAATGTCAGCACATTAGTCATAGTCACGGCTGCTATTCTGATCTATTTGCTGTATCGAAGCTTCAATTCCCTGCTCTCTCTGCTCTCCCTGCTAGTCTATAAAAAGCAAAATAACAAAACCTGAGTCCTGTTTACCTTAACATAACCAGTTATTAAACAGTATGCCTTTGATTTATCGATATCAAAATCCATCGACAACATTCCCATCCCTCATAAAAGGATTGACATTTGAGGCCGCGAGCGAACAAAGTAGCGGATCCGGAGACAAAGTCGCCCACGCACGCCTTTTGTGATGAATCAACCAACATTCAAATCTCCTAGCTCTTATTCGCTTACGTTGATGTCAGCAACTTTAATATACTTATTGAGCCTTTACTTACGTTTAGTCTTTGAATAGAAACGATATTTTCAAATAGAGTGCACTCTCGAGAACACTGGATGATGTCAAACTATTGTTTTCGATAAAAATAACTGGCAAAATGATTAAACTGGAAAGTAAAGCGATTAAGAACTGATATAAAGCAATTTTATATCTTACAATCACTTCAATTTTATCGGAGATAAGTAATAATAGGTACTATTACAAATCGAAAATTCATAGTGCATTAATGGAACTAAACTTAACTTTTATGACTCTTATGGACTGCGATAATTTTTTTTTGGGATTAAGCCTGTGTTCAGCAGGAGCTTAGTAAGACTCAAGTATTATGCTATTGAGTTGCAATTGTTTTAATTGACAAATACTATTTCTATCTTCGTTTTGTGTAATTTGTGTTTATGTAGCAACTCATCATAACTCTATTGTCCTACTTTATGTGCATTCAAAAGTTACACGGTCATAATACCAGGTTATCTTAATTTCTGAAGTACGAATTACATTTTCATTTACGTCGACTTGTACAGACTTGTAGCAGTCGAGTGCAACGTCTCTCCAAAACACGCAAAAGTTGATCACCGCATCTCTATTTCGTCGGGAAGAAGTCATAACGAAAATTAAATACGCTTTGATAAATTTTTGCTGGAAGCCACGTCTTACTTCCGAGCTCCTGTATAAGTTTTCATAAAGTTATAGTTTCTCAAAGCCCGTCTAGGAACCGTGGAACATTCCATAAAATGAGGTAGCAAGGCATCCGAGTGAAACGAAACGCCGGCTGAGGCGGAATAGAGTTGACATTTTTGCAAAGCTACGTTAGAATTTCAACAAAATTAAATGTGGCACTACACGAAATGAAAATAGTGTGAGCGGGACTCCACCGAGTCGGAGTCGTGTTTCCATTATTTTTGTTGCGAATTTCCAGGCCATTGCGTCTCCCGTTTATGTGTTTGGAACTACGTACAGTTTATTGGTTCGGTTTTGGATTTCTTAGGTATTTTAAGAAGAATTTTTACATTTTCTGATGACAAAGGTTCTAATCTCTTTTCATATTTCTAAAATATTTCTTAAAAAGCAAAATATTACTTATTGGCTTTGTTAATAAATCATGTAATTCATGAAACCGCCATCAGTATGCTTTTATTATGAATTTGAAGTACCTAAGCAGGTACTTCTCAAGATCTTATAATAAGTATAATTTTAAACCAAGAAGGAGCTTTAAAATTCATTTTAGTCCGCTCTAGTCCACCGGATTACGTAGAATGGAGAAAATAAGATTTCCCAGAAATGTATTTTCAGTTAACGAGTATTACTTATAACAATACTCACAGCTAGCACGTCTAGCCAACTTTTACGTGAGCTATTTTGATCGGGGTTCTAAATAAAGCGAGTGCAATGCAGAATGCAAACGAGATGCAGCGGCACATTAGCGCAACGAATAACCTCTGTCGCGGCGACTATCGCGCGCGACATAAACTACCGCGCACATTACCGCCGGGGGACACACGGGCCTGTAGAACGGGCAACAATTGCACGAACAATATTAATGTGAAAAGTGTTAAAAAGCAATGTTGCAGAGTATCTATAGGCAATATTTTTGTAGCCTAGTCGCGGCAACTATCGCGCGTGACAAAAAATATAATAGTAAAGTGTCAATTCACATTACTTGCTAATTTGAGAAAAACATTCTTGGCATAGTTAACTGAAATATTTTCTATACCTATCTAGGAGAACTAAAAATATAATCATTAGATAAGTAGGTATTCCCGAATTTTCCGAGCAAATCGAGTTCGCTGGAATTCGTTATGACCGTGTGTCTCGCAGGCCCCATCAAGACCGCAGTATCGTAAGGCTAATGTGCCCTGATCGTAGCTAACGAATTTCACTGTGTTTTATGCTGCACAGTTTTTGTATATTAGTTAAATAAATAAAATAATAATCCTAACAGTTCCCTTGCCCATTGAAATTTGCCCCCGGCGGATTCGAATCCGAAATCAAAAGTTAAGATTACAGTTCTAAAGGTGTTTCTTTGGTGATAACTCACTAGAAGGCACAAAAGTACAAACCAATAATCATCAACTAAGGTTGGGTTGCACCATCTTACTTTAACTTTGACAAACGTCAAAAATCTGTCAAATTCCATACAAAAAACACCGGTTATCGTTAAAGTTATGGTCAAAGTTGGGCGATGCAACTCAGCCTAAGTACTTAGGTACGGTAGGCTAGGTACTTACAGTCAAAAATAGCTCACATTTTACTTGTGATTTGGAAAACAGAGACAAAAAAAAGCCTAATTCCAAATAATGCGTAACGTTATCTATGTACTTATTTTCTTACTGTAAATAAGTAACTGATCAATAGAATAGATTTTTCCACTTTTCCCACTGTTCATTGCATTATTTTTGCGATAACAAGTGTCAAATGGCACCAAACACCCAACATTGGTTCAAAGATAGCCAATAGCCAGCGATCGCCATGAACGATAGTCATTAGTCGCCATCAGCGCCCGCGGTATCTATGCCATTTATCGCCCGCCCGCTGGATGTTGTCCGTAATTGGCACAACTCCATCTGTAGGCAATTAGGAGGCGAGCGGCTTCAAAAGATCCATATTTATTCGGCTGTTCGAGGCAAGATGGAGTTGGCCGCGATGATTATGCAAACATTTGTTTGCGCTTGTTTACTGGGAATTTGGGATTCTTTAATAAATAAGAACTTTTCTACTGAAGAACTATGTATGAAATGAAAATGATCCCGAAATTATCAAAAATGCTATCTAGATCTATGCTACATACCTAATTTGAATTACCAAAAATGAAAACTGAAAATTATACAAAATATAAAATTAGGTAGGTACTTATAATTTTTATTATCTTTTTTAATTCATCAAGATTCTAGAGACTCCTTTTGTTTTAATTTTCCCAAAATTTAACAAACTTCCAACGCCTAATATCATAGTAGTGTTTGAATGTAGCTATCTCAATTCTAGGAGACTTTGGTATCGGTCAGTACTAATGCACGAAGCGAGCAGCCATATTGAATTAATAACCCTCAAACGTTCCAAATTCAAAAGCTTCTATACCGCTTTCTGGATGATAATGACCCCTTGCTTGCGGACAGTAACTTAAGCAAACTTGCATATGGCTTGGCAACTTTTATGTTGCGGTCCACAAACTCTACGAATACTTTTAACATCTTGGGAGTAAGGATGAGAATGGAATGGCCAGTGTTTGAAAAGCCGTAGGAACAAAGTTGTGGCTCTCTGTAGGACGTTAGAGGCACAATGCACTAATAATATCAGTATCTTAGAAAGCCTCTAACCAACCCCTTAACAGTTTTCCACGGTATTGGAGAAGCATTAGTGCATTTCCGGGTAATGCTTCTAAAGACGGTTGGCGCACGATGACCAAAGAGGTTGGTCGGTGAAACAGTAGTTAGTTAAACTATGATTAAATTTGACAAAGGGTATAAATTAACATGCTGTGTCATAGTAGGCTGGATTGGTGTCATAGTGGGCTGGAATGTAATGATAATTAAAGAAAATAACAATACCTAATTGAAAAACTTATTTCAGCCACTGAAATATTGATATACGACATTATTTCACAATTTTATTTGAGTTTTAGGTAGTAAAAGCTGTAAAATGTGAAAACAATTGTCTACAGAAAACTATAAGAAACGTTGAATGTTACTGTTTTATCTAGGTACGATTTTCCCATAAGAATTGGCGAAAAAAGTAATAGAGTAGCAAAGTAATAATTAAGCTTAAAGCTAAGCTTTTTGGCAATGTAGTAAATAGACAGAGCGAACAATCAAAAGTGAAATCCAATAATTTTAGAAAGTAACCCAATACTTAACGAGTTATTATATTTAACGAGTCGTCAACTCCAGTCCTAACCGACGGTTGTGCAGCCGGCCCGGGCTAATTTCGAACTATCGGTCAGTAAAGTGCCTTCCACGTCTTGTGTCCACAAAGACGGGCAACTCGCAGCAACTCTTGGCATCTCGGTCCACTCTGCATGGAATTCAATTTCTGTACAACATGTTATTCGGGTTATAAACCACTGATGGATGAGTTGGTCTTGTTGATAATAATTGATTTTCATTTGAAATAAGGTGTTATGGCGACCACGGGCTGGAAGACGTAGCGTGGGCAGGCCTCCTACTAGGTGGACCGACGATCTGGTGAAGGTCGCGGGAAGAGCCTGGATGCGGGCAGCGCAGGACCGTGCATTGTGGAAAACCTTGGAGGAGGCCTTTGTCCAGCAGTGGACGTCATTTGGCTGAAATGAACGAACGAAGGTGTTATGCAACTTAGAGAGAGAAGGGATCCAATTTTTTATCATAATTCGGAATTTCTAATAAAATGCCGCGATCAAGAAATTTTCACTATACAAGTCAATACTTATATTATAAAATTTTCATGGTTTTAATATCTAAAATATTGTGTTTAATTCTACTATTCATTTTTTCGCCCTATCAAATGGGTACTGTGGTAATAATGAAAACGTTAACTACAGATAATGATTGCATTATTATTTCATCTCATTTCGTGTGGAATACATCAGACTATTGACCCCAACCGTAGACTTAGCCAGGTCTTCCCTTTAGAAGTCACTACCATTAACAATACCGTCATCCAAACCATATTATACCAACACCGTAACCCTTCATTGCATCTAAACATCTTAAGATACCAATAGTGTCGTGTTAGGGCAAGCACTAATATCCTTTAATTGCCAAATATCGTCTGGCAAAAGGGATCCGTCTCCACTAAACCGTTAAAAGGATCTCTAAGTGCAGGATCGGGGTTCGATTCCCCGTTTGTAATTCGATTCGAGCCAATTAAGAGTTTAGTTGTAGTCGGTCGAACGCCGATGTCTTAGAGGTAAGATGAACAATGTACAGATGACATGTCAAGCTAAACACTGCTATATCTTATGCAGTTTAAATAGAGCCTATTTTGCTACAAAATTGTGTTGTCTGGAGTGCTGTTGACTGTATTTATTTAAGTGACGTCCATTTGCAACCCTTGAGATTTAGGGCCCATAGAGGGGGATTTAAATTGCTGTAATTAAAATATTATTTCTTGAAATTGATAGCTTTCAATTTTATAAAATTACTACACCTGATTGTTTTCTTCTATGAGTTTCTATGAAACTATGTACTCTCTTTTCAATAAGCACATACTTCGATTCGAATTCTAAATAATAAAAATATATTGAGTTAAAGTTTAAATATTAAAAGCTAAGGTTTTCTAAAACCAGCTCTCGATAGCTGTTTTTGTGCCTGATAAAAACACAAAACTATTTTTCTGATCTTCTAAAGTTTACTAAGTACTAGTGAAAATTCTCGTAGAATCTTAAATAACTCATGATTAAGAAAGAAATCACCCAACTCAGTTGCTTTGGTAAAACTAGACGGGTTTTGCATTAAACTTACATCTTACACCTAAGCAGGAATACATACAGAAGCAGAAAACACATTACCAAGTTCCGTCACGGAATCCATTTACACGAGCTACCAACAGAAACGCAAAGAAATCACAGATCCGTGGCTGGGCGGCACTAGGCGTGGCGGGGATTTCGCGTATCCGCGCCTCAATATCCTAGGGCGGATCAGCAGGGCGGATCAGCCGCTCAACAGGTGGGGATCATCGCCCCGATCCGCCCACCGCACCACGTGGCTACGAGTTTTTTGCTTTCGTAGCCTCGTAGCGCGTCGTAGTAAGCAAGTATAGTGCTTTCGTTCCGTAGTCGATTTACGTACGAGTATACCGTAGTCGTTTTGTGAAACTCCATGTGCTATTTTAGTTATCACAAATACTAAAAAAGACTCCATAGTTTGTTACAATAGTAGTTTTATATTACTTATAAAATAGAAAATAAAATTCATAATCTAAATAAATAAATGAGTGCAAACTTTCAAGATTATTATAATTATAAAAAATATATTTAAACTGGTCAAGAGTATAGTTTTTATGAATAATATTAGAATCTTTATTTTACGATATTTCATTTAACCGTTGTACAACTAATAACGAAAAGACCGATCATTATAACTACCATTATAAAACCAGTTAATAAATAAACTGTCCTCAAACTGGATTCCTCATGATAAATATCGTAGTAAATTACATTATAACTGCTAAATTGCGATGGAAATATAAACTCTGTGGAATTTATTAGCACACTTTAGTGCTTAATGCGTGAAATTGACGAAATTACTCGTTCGCAAAGTGAAAACTTCTGTTAGGTGTCATTATAGTCCAATCAATCAGGATGGTTGGGGGAATCCCCAGGGCTATTCTGGTACTGCCTTTATTGGGGGATGTCTAGATGTATTTATGGTGATCACTTGAAAAGTAAATGAAGGATGATAGCAAAGTTTTTCAGAATTTTTCAGTTCTTTCAGTAGACTGAAGTTACCTATCCAGATTCCAGGTGAACAGTAAACTGAAGACTCGATTCCGATAATATAGGTGCACACTACACACATTGAGAATTTAAGCAATTGTATCCATTTTACTGAAGACACTATATGTAGATTCGAATAATAATAACTATCTAAAACAATTGCAGGCCACGTCAAGTCCTACACTTTTTTTACCGACTTCAAAAATAAGAAGAAATGAGTTTTATATGTTATTTGAACCAGGTCAAATGCCTTTAGAGGATCATAAAACACGTGGCACCATGCATGATCTCGTTTGTTAGAACTTACAACCCACATCATCGCAGAAAGATACTTAGGTATTTACCGGAAATTGTTTGTAAATCGATTTGCGTGGGATCTCTCACTTGTAAAATGGGTGTATTAAAATCAATTTGATCTAAATTTAGAATAACAACCTAACTTTAGAATTCTGTTAAATGAATAGTACTTACTATCGGAGACTGAGTCACAATAGTTTTCCTACGATATTAATGTGTAGCTTTCTTTGGAATGAAAAATAATATAAAATCGATGATTTTACTTTCGGGATATGGTAGGAAACCCATCACAGGATGTACAAACAATTTTGCTATGAAACCCCTCAAATATTTAAGCTGTCATATAAATAGTAAAACCCACGCTTGTTACAAGTAAATATTAAAATTTCTACCAGTATTTTTTTCATTGTAATTCCTGTAGTTTTCTCTTTCTTTATTTATTTACATACAAGTACAACAATGTCTCTTTTCAACAACTTTAAAGTGCCCAGTATTGAATTTTGTTTATTTGTTTGGGATTCTCCTTTTGAGTTTTACACTTATGTTAGGAAAGTTAGTACAGATAATAATATGTCGTTATTTAGCGCTCGTCTTGAGCCAAATTAATAGTCCAAAGTTGTCGGATCGTGCGCCTCAGACGCAACTTATACAATTAATTTATCGCGCCAACTTTCCATTCTTTACCTTACCACTTATACGCTTACTTATACTCTGCTTGCTGGGGTTGCCAGTGCGTCTCGATATTTACCCCTGTTTGCATATGTTGAAACACATTAAAATGTGCTTATGACCACGGCTGTAACAAAACAGCCGTGCTTCTCTATTGTAATATGAAAATGTGAACTCTACATATCGATTTTAAAACTGGATTTTTTGAAGCAAGGATAGCTTCAGATGATCTGAGACTTACTCCGGAATTTAGTATAAAAAATAAACAGGATAATTATCTTCCTGTCTTCGAACTAGCCTATTAGACGATTTAAGATTTAAGTACATAATTACTTTCCAAGCTTGATAAGGTACCTAATATTGATATACCTGAATAAACGAGACTCTATATTTACACTTATTACAGACGATGCTTATAAACCCATACAAATGAAACTAAAAATTCTACAAAATAAGTATTTTTCTGTATTGGCAACACTGCGCAAAGCTCCCGCCTTCGCCCGCGCGATAACCGCGCCTCGAGATTTATTTGGGAAACTTGTTAAAACTTCATAATTTGCCGCATTATCGACTGTGTGTGTTATCTGATTATGATTGTTTCTTACCGTACTGTTATTAATGGATTCGGCAGCACATGTTGGCTCTAACTTTGATTAATGTACCTATGAAGACAAATTTCCAAGGTATTGGATTTTTCACATACATTATTGTACACTTGGTAAGTAATCTGCATTGCTATTTAGCACTTTGTTGTAATATCAAAAGTTAAATCTACAGTTACAACAGTAGGTACAAGAGTCACTTAAAAAACGTAACCCTCCTTCTAGCGCATTAGGGTAAAATACGCGATGTCTTAAATATGAATGTTTTATTATTTACTAAAATTAATCAAAACTAAAATCAATAACAAGCGATATTAAATAAATGTACTTAGGTACCTCTTATTTTGACTAATTTAATATCGCCAATTTTTTTCTTCTTTTTAGTTTGTAATATTATACAATGATTTCCAAAAACGGCAATAGACTTTCAAGTGTGATCAAAATACAATCGACTGTATTTAAAAACCACTCCACGTCAAGGAATCGCCGACAACAAAACAAGCAGTTAAGGCAATCCAAGGCACTCTAATTAGCCTTATTTATGATTCATAAGCCGAAGCACAATAAATTCCCCGAATCTTTGCTACACATGTGCCAGTAAGCCGTGGTATTAGCGAATGTTGAATGTACGTTCCTAATAAGGCGCGGGATGTAAGGAATCGCACTGATTACTATATTATTTATTACTATACGTGCGGGCCGTGTAAACGCTTCCTAATATCGCTCGCGATATTGCGTCTTGGAACCTTGTCACAGTATTCAAGCTTCGTTTCCCCTAACATTTCGAGGTAAAACAAGAAAATTTTACTGAGACAAGGTTGGATAATTTTCAAGGTAGTACGCAATGAATCATAGGGCCTAACGATTAAGTGAGGAGGCAGGCACCTATGAGATTTTTAATTATTGCCAGCATTAAGGCGAGATGAATGGTTTACGGGGTGCCTTCTGTTTTATCCTGTTTGTTGTTAATGTACAGGATTAGAATTTTAATAAGATGAAATATTGACTGTCTGTTCGATAAGGTGAGCATAAATTGCAGGTTTGAGATATTTTTTGTTTTGTTTTTGTAGATTTATAATCTTTTATCTTTTGAATGTCATCACTTTATTTTTTCGAATAGTTTAACGGGCGGTAAGGATTAAAGATAGAAAAAAGATAATTTGTTTCCTAGGACTTGGAAAAATCTACCTCCATAGAGTTAATAAAAACCAAGTTTAAGTTTAGTTTAAGAAAACCCCTGATCTATCGACTAAATCATCGAAAAAGATTTATCATTTTACCAACTCCTTCAAATATATTAATAGCTTATCGAGAAACTTTGTAATAACACTTAACGCTATATTTAGAAAACACGCTTAAGACAGATTAAATTAATTAACCAAAAATATACCCACGAATTTTGAAGACCCAATAATCAACCTCGTTCGATCATAATCACCTTATCCTGCACGCGGGTCTTTAGCGCCTTCATCGGCTAAACAAAGTAAAGTAAAAGCACAACACAAACAATATAAATATTCATTAAAATTACACGCGTGGTGCGACTCTACAGAGGTATACCATACCCTAGGATAGTGATGTGTGGGATCCGTTGATGGTAATGATCATTTCAGTGTTTTGTTTTTTGTTCGGATTTAAAACCGTTTAAGGAACGTTATTGCCCCATTTTGTCATCAATTTTTGTTACCTACATTTCTTACATTTGAGAAACATCACTCCTCATCAGCAGTTTCCAGTCGACTCTGTTACTTCCTGTAACACTAGTGTTTATATGCAAATATCTCAACGTATAAATTAACGACGAACAATTTTTGTTATAGTTTTTTTTTTCACTTCATTAAAATCCAAATACCTACCTAACCTACATATTTTCATATGCGTTTCAAATTACGTACAGAGAAATCACTGAATAATCTAGATAAAAGAAAAACAATAATCCAATATTAAAACGATGAGAAAAAATACCCTATCGTTTGGTCAGAAGGAATCACATTTTCGGATACAACGTTTTCGGTTACGGATACGTCATCAGCACATCCCTACACTCTACTTTATCCCCTTAGGCAATAATCGCGAAGATACGGGGATATATGGCAGTCATTATTCAAGGCGCTTTTTCAACATGCGGTTGATAAATTTGCATTAGCTACGTAAAAACACATCATCATTTTTTAAATAGATGAACCGGGGTTGAGTACGAAAGTAATTTAAATTGAACGGCTAACACTTTTAGGGTGAGGTAGAGTGAGTATGAGATAATTTTGCAGAAGATTAGATGTGTCAAATCTTTAGTAGAATGTTTATTGTTATGATATTGACTAGCATTAAATTTTTTTGTATGGGGTAGATACCTACACCAAAAATATATTTCCATAAAGTATGCAGTTTTGAAGAGCAATTAAAAAAAGAACAATAAAATCAAAATCAAAATTATCTTTATTTGTTTAGACTAATTAAATAAGTAGGTACATACTTGCAAATCGTCAAATGCTCTTATGGAGCTTATACATGTCTCATTCTTACATTTGGCAAGTAAGTGCTGAGAAGAAGCGCCGCAACAAACTCAGTCACCACTGTCTGCCGGTTTAAAAATATAAAAAAGTAGGAAGTTACAATACATTCAGAAGCAAGTTACTTACCACGCGCTCCCGTTGATAGAAGGTGGCCTCTAAGACTACCATCTAACACGAGACCGCGTGGCAGTTTTGAATATATTTCTTTAGTGCCGTGCTAATTACTAGGTTAATTGTTGCGTTCTGATACTAGTAATTACAACACCTAAAATTACTACGATTACAAAGCATAGGTATAGATAAAATGCTATGAATAGATTCTTCATTCCAGGTAAAAATGTGCGTTCTTTATTATACTACAATATTGCTTCCCATGGGATTCGAACCCACATTCTGTAGTCTGGAAACCAGACCAGCAACCGTAAATGTTTACATCTGACAAATATTTTGCCCAAAAAGCAAAAATCTATTTATTCGAAAACTTGGCAACTCTCGCCCTCGTCACGCCGTAAGAGGCCGTGCATCATTTTTACCTAACCGTAATCTACGGCCCTGAATTATTATTTATACGGTAATTACAAAAACACTCTCACGCACGCTATCTCTCTCCCGTAATGTTATTTATGCGGGGATAAAGGGAGATGGGTAATTTTTGCATATCGTCCCCTAATATCGCGGAATTGAATGATAAGCTCGGGCGGAATGAGCCGGCTGAGTTATTGTGTATTGATACAATACCGGCGCAAAAACTGAATACCGGTATGTGGGTAATCTTGATTCAGTTGTATCTTTTGTTTGCCAAGAATTCGTATGTTTAAATAGGTACTTTTTAGCCAATAACTATTTAAAAGCCATAATAAGTAATTTATTTTTTGCACGCAAGTGTAAGTATGTGTCTAGTGCCAAGTGTAGCTTCAACCCTACCACTGCTTCTGGACGATAATGGGGTCAGTAAGGTACTAAGACAAGCGGAAAAGTAGCCCGAAAAATTCAATCACTTTCTGCAGGCCATAAACTGTATGTAGCTAGAGACAATTATTCTACGATATCAATGTGGATAGTTTTCTTATTATTCTAATTACTAGCGGCCGCCCGCGACTTCGTACGCGTGGATCCCGTTTTACCCCCTTCATCTATCTTACGCGGTTTAGATTTTTTCATACAAATGTTTTTTCCCGCTAACTCCCGTTCCCGTTGGAATTTCGCAATATCCTGTTGTAACTAAGCTTTAAGTTTACTAAGGGACCTGCATGCCAAATTTCAAGCGTCTAACTTAAGCGGTTTAGATTTTTCATACAAAAGGATTTTCCCGGTAATTCCTGTTCCTGTGGAAATTTCGGGAATTCCTTTCTTAGTGCACCTCTACGGTACCTAAGCTACGTCCATTATAAATTTCAAGTGCCTACGTTTAGCCGTTTAGGCTGTGCGTGGGTATGTCAGTGAGTCAGTCATGCAATAGGAATTTCCCGCTAATTCCAGTTCCCGTGGGAATTTTGCAATATCCTGTTGTAACTAAGCTTTAAATTTACTAAGGTACCTGCATGCCAAATTTCAAGCATCTATCTTACGTGGCTTAGATTTTTTCTTACAAATGTTTTTTCTCGCTAATTCCCGTTCCCGTAGGAATTTTGCAATATCCTGTTATAACTAAGCTTTGAGTTTACTAAGGTACCTGCTTGCCAAATTTCAAGCGTCTAACTTAAGCGGTTTAGATTTTTCATACAAAAGGATTTTCCCGCTAATGCCCGTTCCCGTGGGAATTCCTAAGTATCCTATAACCTGCCCAGGAGTATGAAGAATAATTGTATAAAGTTTCGTTAAAATCCGTCGAGTAGTTTTTGTTTCTATAAGGAACATACAGACAGACAGACAGACAGACAGACAGACAAAAATTTTACTGATTGCATTTTAGGCATCAGGATCGATCACTAATCACCCCCTGATAGTTATTTTGAAAATATATTTCATGTACAGAATTGACCTCTCTACAGATTTATTATAGTATAGAAGAAGATAGAAGATAGATAGATAGAAGAAGATAGAAGATAGAAGAAGAAGATTTGCCTTTACCAAGACATGTTACAAACTAAACTTTTGTGAAAACTTGTTTCCAATCCAAGATTTATCATGTCAAGTTGCGTTTCTTAAAGTTTCGTATGCAAATTTTATCATCTCTAACCGACGTATTCCGAGTTGTTTTGCACGTTAGCCCCGATAGCGCTGCACTGTAGGAAACTTCTGAGTAATGGCCCCTCGTATCCAGACTTACAAATTAAATACCTATTACGACTTACGACTTTTAATGGTTGGGTATAAGTAGATTTTTACGAACTTGCGGCGTAGCGTCGTACATTAAATAGTCTACTACTCGTAGATTTATCTGGAAATGCTAGTTACCTGCAGTCTTTTAAAATCCAAATGGTATAAGTATTCATTGTCCTGTTTCGTAATTATACGACCACAGGGGTCGTTTTATTAACCTACTATTAAACTGATCCCCAATGTAGGTCAGCCATGCTTGTTGAATACCATCAAAATCACCACACCACAATAGTTGATGACGTATCAGAAAAGCTTACGGTACCTAGTGGAAAATCCAGCTTTGAAATTGTCTCTACAAAAACAATCGAAGTATACCTAAACAAAACCTATCGGAAAACCGCCATCATAACTCTTTGCCTATAATAGCTTTGACACTAACCACCTCTTACGGAACTATATCCACTTCTTAAAGAAAATCATATTCATGACTACGATAAATTCTCTCCCGCTACCTCTTTAACAGACCTGTATTATTTTAATATACGTAAACTCAGCTATAACGCTGTCCCTCTCCCGCGCATCACAAGACCTTAATGCACCATCCCTCTCTATTTTCGGAGGATATCTTAATAAGATTCATGAAAGGACGCCATATTTTATATCCGACTCTGTCCTCTATCTCCTTATATTATCCTGGAGAAAACGCCTTTGAAATATGTGCTTGCCGGGGAATTTCCAATCTTTCAATTACCTCTTTGTGGGAAGTTGTGATATTTCTGAAGTTGCGGGGATAAAGTTGGGGCACATGTGTTAGCTTACCCGTTTCCAAGATGACACGCCAATTAGAACTTTTACTGTTACTTATGGAAAGAGTTTATAAGTTATTATCAATTGTGCCGCCGGTACAGTCTTCTTAGAAAGGCCGAGAGTTGTAAAGCTTTGGGGCAATGGATAGTTAGATGAAGGGACTTCTGACTCTATCTGTACAAATATAGGCTTTAGTTTTAGAAATGGGGGGTTACATTATGTTTTCAGTCGCAGCATATTACTTTTGTTGGTACTGGCTTATTGAAAATATTTTTGATGATAAAACATAACCTGCGCTTTAATTTGGGAACATTAAGAAAGAGAATAAATAGAGAAATTACATAGATTTATTTCATTAAGTCAAATCAAGACAGTTTTTCAACTTGCCTGAAATCTATTTATTTATGTTGTATGAGAAAAATGCTAAGAATATCAGCTAACTTCACACAAGTCGGTGTTGTTTGCTTAAGCAATATAGAAGGAGTAGCTTAAAAGTTCTGTTCGCAAAGGAGCCAGGTGAACCCGATATTAAATAAAGTTACTGCTATAAATATTCCTTCAGCTAACGCTGAAACGGTCGGACGTCAGCCTTATCTCAAAGGACAATGTTCGTTCTCCATACATTGTTCGCCTAAGAACCAACAATTTTGACATATTACTACCCGAAAGCGAAATAATACGATTCTGTGTGTAAGAACAATGATTCCTGATGGACACTTGCCATAAAATTAATGATTAAGAATATTAAATCACAGCGATTTTATAATATGTCGTTTATGACAACATGGCGTCTAATGTATTGTGTGAATGTATGAACACCGATTCGCGAAAAATGTTTTGTATTGTCGTCACGCCGAGTCGCAGCCAAATAGTATAAAATAATAGAACAAGTTTTAGAAATACAACTCGGCATTCCACTTTTATAATATGCCCACATATTGCACGTAAATAAACAACATGAATCGTAGGTTGTTTCCACCCTTGTCATCTGACACATGAAATAAACTCCTATTGTATTATAGATATCGAAGCCGAATTGTATATAATAATAGAATGGGTTTTGGAGATCACTCGGGGTTCCACTTTTATGAAATACCTACATATTGCATAAAAATAACACGAATCATGAGTTTTCTTTTCACCATTTACATCTGACACGAGATAACAAACTCCTATCTCCATGACTACCGTCGTAGTCTATGCCAAAGACTACAATATTTTAAGCAAGAAGTTTCAAACCTTAGCGGCTACAGTAACCCCTGGGCCACATACATCGTGATAACATTCGGTCGACACCGGAACGAAGTCTTGCGATTATGCAAAAAAGCACCGTATTCTAGTGCGGCTATATCACGTTCAACCGGGGTTTTAATTCGACTAAAGTCCTGACTAAAGACTGGAAGAAAATACACCGCATTGTATGAGCACTTCGTGTTCGTTAAAGCGGCTTCAGATCTAGAGCCTACATAGTTTTCTTTCCAATAATATCCGCAAGTAGCGCTGCATGATCTTTACAACAAAAACGGCAATAGTTATTAAGGTGCCAAAATTATATGATTACTTTGACACGGTATTATACACGTTCGAAGATTTGTCATTTTCATTCATTTCATCATCATCATCATTTCATCCACAGGACGTCCACTACTGAACATAGGCCTCCCCCAATGACTTCCACATCGCACGGTTGGTAGCGGCCTGCATCCAGCGCCTTCCCGCTACCTTTATCAGGTCGTCGGTCCACCTTGTGGGTGGACGTCCCACGCTGCGTTTTCATTCATTTATTATTTTCTTAAAGTGCCGAAAAAAAAAATAGTTTCTAGCTGTCCCAGCAACTTCGTCATAAAAAGTTGTCTTGTCTTATCTTTAAAATCGTAATATTAATTTCTGAACGTATCCTGTTTGACACCTAATAATATTATTAGCGCTGACATAGCCCGACGGATTAGCAAGCTGAAGTGGCAATGGGCAGGGCACATAGTACGCAGAACTGACGGCCGATGGGGCAGAAAGGTTCTGGAATGGAGGCCGCGTACCGGAAAACGCAGCGTGGGACGTCCACCTACAAGGTGGACCGACGACATCGTAAAGGTAGCAGGAAAGCGCTGGACGCAGGCCGCTACCAATCGATCAACATGGAAAGCATTGGGGGAGGCCTATGTTCAGCAGTGGACGTCCTGTGGCTGAAATGATGATGATGATGATGAATATTATTAGACATATAGCTGGCTCGGCGAATTTCGGCAAATTAATTTTGACATTGCAGAATATGACTTTTGATAGGTTTATCATAGAATTCGGCGGGGATATCCTCACGGAGGAAGTTCGAAAAATGGCGGAACAAGATCTTATAATAATGCAAGGCCGAAGCTGTAACGCGCGTGCTCCTACGTGTAATCCGGCGAGTATACAATAAATAGTAATGTCTGGTAAATACTGGTAATACGTATCGTTCGTTCGTTCGTTTCAGCCGAAAAGACGTCCACTGCTGGACAAAGGCCTCCCCCAAGGATTTCCACGAAGACCGATCCTGCACCGCTCGCATACAGGCACCTCCCGCGACCTTCACCAGATCGTCGGTCCACCTAGTGGGAGGCCTGCCCACGCTACGTCTTTCGGCCATCAGCTCTACGAGCTATGTGCCCCGCCCCGTCTATGTCTACATATGCGCTACGATTACAGGGTATCATTTTGCATAGTCGCAAGATTTCACTCCGCTGCTGTCAAATCAATGTCGCATAATGTTATCGCAATGTGTGTGGCCCTTGGCCAAATCACAGAAGCCTATGCGAAGAAAGAGCACTTGAATGACAATGAAAATCAGGGTTACCATTTTATAAGATCTCCTCACTATTGAGGGTAACAAAGTAACATTAATAATCTAGCCATTAATTACATTTATTACCTATACGAGAAAGTAAAGCAACATGCGGTTTTATTTTAATTTGTAAAATATTTGTAACAGTTTGTTCTAAGTTTAGTTTTACAACAGTATTGCTGTTTCAGCTGTCACTGTGAAGCTTTGGGAAAATAAATAAATAGAAAAAATATTAACATAAATATTTATTTAAGTTTTTATGTTCATTATCATAATATGCCAATTTAAGTTACACTGTGTGACAGTCTTTGACACTAAACAAACTCTTCAGCTTAATAATACCTACCTACAGGGCGTTTTTATAGTTACTCTTGCTGATGAAACAAGAAGGGTTGATTCTACTACTGAAATACAACTACTTTTCTTACAGGACCAATATCAAATTCTCAAAAAAATTCACATCCTCGTGATGGTGATAATTTCTATGGAGAGGTTTTTTTTATATTCGGTCTCTTGGGATAAGTTATTCCATTTGAGCAGTAGCATTAATCCTTTTTATTTGATCACATACAAAAATAACACAAGTGTTTAGGAAAACTTCTTCTTTGGTATGGTATCACCACGGAGTTATAATGGCGGCAACTCTGTATCACTGACTTGTAACTTTTTAACAGTATGAATAATTAGGGCACCACATTGGTTTTCTTTCTGAAAAAAGGCTTTCACTTTTAGTACTAACCCTTTAGCGCTATTTCATTGAAATAAAAATACAATAAACGCACAGAAGACTGAAATTGAGTCAACTGACGTGACATTTATAATTTGTTGACATTATGACAGTTTGACAAGACTAGGGATTGAAAAAGTTTTAATTGAAAAAGTAAAATGACAATTTATTAAAACGATTCACAAGGATATAATCGATTAAAAATATTTATAAAATGTTCTGATACTTGCCTGTAGCGATTATCCAATCCTGGTTTCTACTGAAAAACTACCTCGTGGCAAGATTTTAATAAAATAATAAAATCTTTATCTTCTCTTTCACTATCTATAAAAGTTCATTTGGTCTATTATTATACATGTGCTATGAATGAGGGTTTTCGCGATTGAAAAATCCGTGAGATGGCAATACGTAGACGCGAGGTCCAATAAGATTGGTGGATTTTGACATATCTGTCAATGTCATGTCAAAAATAACCAATCATGCAGCATTTGGACCTCACGTCTACGTATTGCCATCTGGCAGATTTTTCAATCGCGAAAACCCTCATTGGCATAGATTATGAGAGACTGGCAACTATACTAGGTTGATATATGATTCTCTCACTTCAACTGGCATTGGATTCAACATCGGATTCTGACACTTTTACAGTTATGATACCATGAATATCAGTTTATGGTCCTAATTATTTTTATTTTATTTACGACCTTCGACCAGTTGGACACTTTAGATAGCTTCTTGTAATAGTGTCAATATATTTTTAGCTTTTAACGCAAATCTAGTCTTCAAAGCAGTTCAATCGATTTATTTTATTTTCAAAATCGATATTTTATTGTCTATGATGGCCGCAGGAACATCACTATACATGGACTCCCAGCAATAAATTACGGTAATGCCTCGTACAGATTTTATCGGCAAAAATTATGGAACTTGATAGGTTTTAGACCATGCCACGCACCAAAACGTCCGGAAGTTGTAATAGTATTATAGAATAAACGTTAAAAGACTTATTTATTTAATTTTTCAATGCTTAAGTGTCCATTAGAATGAATGGGTGCTTAATGTATTAAAAAAAATAGAAAATAATTATGATGGGTTAATGTTTTTGGGCGGTTTTTAGGCGGTTTCTGTAAATGACGTAAGTGAAATAAGAATTGATTTTTTTAAAACATGTTTTGAACTGATTGGACCCTGTTATAAGTTGTCAGTCAAGTTGTTTTAGAGATTTCGTATTTAGTTTTGTACTGTAAAATCTACAATTAGGAAGTTCTTGGCCTGCCTCTCACCTGATGGAAAGTGATCCTCAATCCTCAACTACCTACAGAGGAACTGGTTAGTTTACCTTCAACTACATTACATAAATACATGACCTTGGAAGAGTCACCTATAATAACCAACTTTATACAAGTCTTCAAATCGCACCAAATAAAAAGCTGATTTCTCAATAAACGTAAAAAAACTACACCCACTCTCCCTTTAACGCCGTGAGCACGCGCCCTTGCAAACCTTTCCTCGCATGCAAACTTTTTTCATAGACTCATGCCAGCTTATTTGGCGGGGGCACATAATTCCTTCGCTCGTAAATCTTAACTTTAAGAGAAACGGGGGGATTAAAGATCAGTAATCTGAAGCCGCTATGAGTTATGGGGCACCGCGATCGCCTTTATTGTGACTTTAAGAAACTAAGAGGAGATTTTGTTAAACGTTCGAAATTAATTTAGATAATGATTAATGGTATCTCTTGTAAGCAGGAAGCGGTATTTGCATAACTTGAGATACGGCGTTTGCGGTTTCGCGCCGTTCGGGTAAGTTTGCGTAGTTATTATTCAGATTTGGTTCTACCTTAGTGTTACGGGCTTTGTTTATATGAATATTAGGTATATTCCTAGGTTAATTTATTTATAATTTACGGATTTACAGACATTACTTAATAACATTAATAAAAATATAGACAATACAATATTTACAAAAAAAATAATCAGTGAAATAATTTGTTAAGTTATCGCTGACATACTTACTCGTATTTTCTCATCCAAAATATTGATATTTTATAACAAATCGTATGACTGGAAAGAAAGTGGATTAACGCGATAAGTTTGTACAAATCTTGATCGATTATATCATAGTGGTATTTATAGAATTAAAATGATAATATGCTTCCAATTTCAGTGCATTATCTGTGAGATTGTAAAAGAAATAGTATGTTATACACAATAATATAATAATGTTACGTAAAAGAGGCAGATTCTGTAAGTCTGGACCACGTCGCAAGTAAGAGATTAGAAGTATGAAAATTGCCTTTATTAAAATAAACACTATCATTAATGAAAGCTCGATTTTTTATTAGCTAAATTATATTGGGTTATGGCTAGATCTTTCAATACTCCATACGAAGTTTTAAAAACCACAAACAAAACCACAAATTACAGTGCAGTGTTACAATTTTAGGTAGAGCCCTATACAACAACAATGCTTTCAAAGTGTCAACCTATAATTACACTTACGGGTGTGATGTTCCATGAAAGGAGCAGTAACAAGTGGGTACATGCAAACAACCCATTCACGGGCGTGAAGCGGATTCAGCAAGATTAAACAATTCAAACCGCGGAAATTAGTCAAAGTGTTATCGCCACCAATCATCCGCCGCGAAGGCTTATTCATAAATCTGTGCCCATTATTCGCGAGGTGAAACAACAAACATTGCTAACATAAATCTGAAACGTATCTCGCCTCGGTTTGCGGCGTGAACATACGGATAAATAGTTTGTAGAGCAAGAAGCGATGTTTTTACAAATAATTCAGAAGTATCGAACCTCTTGTTACCTACCATCTTTGCAATTGGGCCACTAATGAAACTCAACTAGTGAAGTAGGTAATTCAATAGGTTGTAGGTTTTTGTATAGGATGCCAGAAAGTCAAATTGATCATAAGACAGTGTAAAGAAACACGTGTTAGTTACATCGAAGTGATTACGACTCTCTGCTTTGGTGAAGCCGAAGCAGAAGGTGGCTATGAATTTTACGACATAGGTTTTAATATGAAATACGAATAAGAATATGTAGGATAACAATAAATAAATAATTAAGCGAGGAAGGTGTTAATTTAACGTTTGAAATTTAACGCATACCTAAGTGACCACAAAGCTAAATAAAAGTTGATATTCTGTTTCTTAATGACTAAAAAAAATTTAAATAAAAAGCACGTTTTCGTTTGTCATCCTCCAAAGCCGTGTGTCCCACCCGTTATCAGGCTCCGTCGCGCCATAAGACAATAGTAACGCAATAATAAAAATGTTGAATAGCCCCCGTAATGATATTGCCCGCACGATAGCGGATAAACTGTACCCAGAAGACACGTACCGGTGAGCTATGGCGCTTATCTACAGATTTCGTATATTTATTCGGATATCAGTCACCTGTGTGGAAGTTGGTGGTGTGAAGATGTGATTTCATTAACACAAAATGTATGAACCTATGGCAATATTACATTATTTTTGGTTCGGCCTGTTGAACTAAAACACTATGTTATGTATGAGCTTATTGAGATATTATTCGAGTATGTACCTATTTGATTTAGCCTATCAAACTGATAACTGCTGATCTAATGTGTATAATTTCGGAAGAAAGTTTGAAATTGAAATTCTTATTAAGCGTCAAAATTAATCACAGTGTTCGACTTGAAATGTCTAAAAATATTTTTTGTGAAATACCGCTTGTTGGATTTCACAAAATAATATTCGTTATTCAGACATGCTAAAACTTTTACGCCTCAATATCCATGTTTCATACGCCAAATAACACAACTTCGAAACAAGTTGTCGAAATTCGCGCTCCATCGCGATCCTCATTCAATTTTTCCAGAATCTCCACGCACATTTCCACCGTTTATTATCCGACCTTACTTATCGCGGGTATTGTTAAAAACGTGATGACTTAGGAACTGAAAGTCCCATTAAGTAGGCGTCTCTATTCATGTGGTAACACAGGGCGGAAGGCGCCCCCCTCCCCGTAAATACAAAATAAAGAAGTGGCTTGTTTAAAAATGGAACAAGCGGTATTCGCCCAGATAAGGCTGGTTTCCGCTGTGGGCCGCGGGGGGGCGTCACATTGGAATTATTTCAGCGTTTCGACGCCGAAACCCGGTGTCGTGTCGCTGTCGCATTCAACACTCTATCTTTAAAAATGGCTAGTGATGTGCTAGGGTTCGTGAAAATAGCGATATATTATGTGTTAGTCTTATTTGCTCTTTGGTATTCACATGTAGGTCATTCTACTAAATCATATTCATAAATGAAACTTTGGGCCCTTTGGTAATGCTAATACATCTGCCGTGCTAACGATATCAGCAGGAACTCCAATATTTTGCTGTTAAAAAAACTCCTGTCAGTCAAACGAACAAAACTTACCATGGTCGATCTTGTATAAGCTTTTAACTAGATTTAGCAGTGAGACGATCAATTAATTTCTAACCTTCTTTCATCGTTGAACTGTACATAGGTTACTAAGAAAGAATTAACAAAACCTAGCAAATAGCGCGCGTTTGTAATTTATCCTTATGCCATTTTTAGTTCCTATCTTGCGTCATATCAACTGTGTGCCATAATATGCTTCAGCAACATCCTGTCTTTTCATTTTACATACACAAACACAAGGGAGTGAATATTGCGTCTTCTTATCGATATTTTCCCAGTATTCCCGTCACTAGTGACAGATCTCGAGAGCGCCGTGTCAGATGCCCGCCGCTGTTTCTTAATTTCCTCCCGCGAAGATAAGATTGGCTTTTAGCTTTTTATTGAATTTTCTGTTACACGAGCACTTTACAACTTGCTCGGTGACGCTTTACGTATTTGTCGGAGATAATGAAGTTAAAGCAAGATTTGTATTTCTGACAAACATAATTGATTTAACTTTAAATTGTATCAGGGTTGAGAAGGTACATAATATTATTACTTAGTTCCAAGATGTTTTTATTTCTTAAACAGATGATAGGAGACACTTGACTGTATTATTTTATAGGTAAGAAAAACCTGTAAAATGAAGATGAATGTTGCTTCAGCAGACACTGTGGCATACTTTGAAAATGTTACAGTGCATATTAAATCTCAATAGTCTTGCTCATAATGTAATTAAACAAAACATAATTCAATGTAGAGCGCGACGACGTGGCGTTATACTTTTTCATACAATTTGATCGATGCCTCTCGTCAAACCTCTAAACAAGTCTATACCAGGGAGGTCAATTTGCTTACATGTCACGCTCATAGCTCAGTTTTTAGACAATTCACCAGCATGCTTCAAGACAGACAAATACAATTTAAGCTTGCGTTTAACCACTGCATTTTACTAACACTTACACTGCAGACTCCGCCAAAATGTCTGCCATAATTTGTGTTTACGTCCGATATAAAGATGTGCATCAGAACATTTGCATGCGCTTTATCTGGTAACGCTGGATCCACCCCCTTTAATGCTGTTTTATTTCTTCGGTTTCCGCCGAGCCAATCGCATTGTAATGGCTGCGACTTGAATATCAAATGTGCGAGGGTTTTGAAAAGATTAAAGGTGAAAAAATCTAATGTGATAGGTCAAACCTATATTTTAACCCCCTAAAAGTTACACGCGGGTTGAAAATCTATTTCGAAGTGACTATGTCACTTTAAACTATTGTCCAAAGTAAGTGTAACATTTTATTAGTAAGTAAGTTTGTCTTACTCTTGTTGAGATACTTTTTTTGAAAATGATAAATTATTTGCTCAAAATATTTTTTTTTTACTAAAAAAAGGCTTATGGCCTAAATTACTCAACTTTGTCGCGTGCTTTAAAGCAAAACTAAATAAATTATTCAGATTTTTCGTAAGACGTTCATTTTGAATTAAACGGAAACTAAACAGATATTACTTAATTCTATTAAAGTTATAGAAACATAAAAAAAATAAAACATAAATAAAATATACTTTGCTTTTAATACTGTTTTAATTGACTCGCTTATCAGCAGATGAACTTGCAAAGTGAATAAAGACAAAAGTCTTCCGACAGCCGTTGCAGTGAAAACGTTCCTTTTCACAAAAAATAAATATAAAAATCTTTTTAAAACCATCGCTGACGTACTTATTGTCCTGTGAATTAACAGACGTCAGAGAGAATTGAGATAATCGTCTGTCACCTCCGTCAAGTGTTGGGGGAGTTTTTAAAGAGATAATTTCCTGAGGTTGCAATCTTCGAGGGTTGTTTTATGTCAGTGATGTTCCAAACGGTTGATTAGCGTTCCGTTTCACGCTTAGCTGTCCCTTAGGGATGTAATTAAACGATTTTGATGAGGCCTCGTTAAAAATTAACTTGTTTTGTCTTAAATGCCCCTAAAGACTGAGAGCCGGGCAATAAAATTAAGCTTATTTACTTTTAGGAGTATTGTATAAATGTACGGTGCTTTAATTTTGATATCAATCAAAAGAATCATTTCAAATGGAGGATTTGATTTTTTCATCTAAGCAATTTAGGACTTACCGTAAATTAAAGGACGTACCTACTGTAAATTAGGGCAAACATTGATGGCGATA
This sequence comes from Ostrinia nubilalis, assembly GCF_963855985.1. Lineage (NCBI taxonomy): Eukaryota > Metazoa > Arthropoda > Insecta > Lepidoptera > Crambidae > Ostrinia > Ostrinia nubilalis. Next base: position 5,927,667 of record NC_087088.1, on the reverse strand, counting down.
TTAATGAATGATGAATTTAAAATCTCAATTTCAATTGGGAACGAATCATAATTTTTCAAATATTAAAGATTGTTTTGAACCTTCTTTAAAAATTTAGGAACGCAAGCAAAGTTCATCATAGGAGACAAGAAAATGAAGATAGTAGGAATGTTGAAAAAAAAAAACAAAAAAGCCCAACTGCGTAAAAACTGAAAAATACTGAAAAGATAAAAACAAAACAACTTAAGTGTTCATAAATGCAGTAGGATTTCAAACACATTCTTGATTTTAGATTTTGATGTCTGGCATAGCTTAAACAATGGATTCATATCAAGATTCAAACGTTTACACTATTAGTCGGACAGCATATTAACATATTGTGAGTTGTGACAACACATCAGCCGGTGGGGCAGGCAACAGTTAAGCCGGCTGCAGACGGTGGGTGAGCGTGGGATGTTTTCACCTGAGGCCGCGGTAAATACCACACGAAGGAAAATTACTGGGATGTGTATAGAGTGGATGTAACCGCCAGGAGTCAATTTTCCAAAATTCAAAATGAAAAAAAAAAAGATTGTTTTTTTTTCATTTTTTCTTTTACATTTGATCTTATAGTGGTTAAAAGATAAAATTATCATATTTTCACTTCAGGGTTAGTACAAAAAGTATTGCTTTTGCATCCGCCTGGGTTAGTCAATAGATATCTCTCTCTTTCATGTCGTTCATCTTTAGTATCAATGTAGTTAATATATCACATATAAATGTATCGCAGCCCTATCAATATGTAGCCAAAGTTTTCAGCTTTTCCATCAATAAATTCCATCTAGTAAAAGCTAAGATAGTCTCAGAAGAAAGTTTAATTAAAGAGACTACAAAGATAAGGATCAACTGAGCTTGTAAAAGTCGACATGTATGTAAACCTTTTTGGCAATAAAACAGTCATCATATTTTACTAATACCTACTCTTTGAAATAATGGAAAGTTTTCATCCGCGCTGTGTCGTAAAATAGAGGGGTATAGTCAGCTCTATGTAAATAAATGTACTGAGATGCATAAGTGCGATTTAGCGAATGTCAGAGTGGGCGACGTAACTCATGCGTTAATTTTCGCGAGACAAATTAATTCGGGCACAGATTTAGATGCGAATGAAATTTACTTGTATAAATAATGTCTTTCTGCATAATGTAATGCACAAAGAATAGCGGTATTTGTATAGTATAAGTAACTTATGGTTGGTTTAGCATTTAACTATAGTCAGAATAACAAATGGTTATTTGGCTTTTAACTATCCATGAAAAAACCGGCCCTTAGTCTTGGAAGGTTTCTTCTCGGTATTGTCGTGAAAGTTTTTCCATTGTTACCTTAGATGGTAGAAAACTGTGCGGGTGGAATGTATTTGTATATTTTATTTTTGTTCTTGTTTCTTAGCGCGCCCACTCGGAACCGTACTATATGTAGGAAAAGCTATCCACCTACACTCACTCGTGTCTTTTCTATGGAATCAGAATAACACAATATGATTGCCAATCAATCTAGAGTCCTAGTGAGAGTGGAAATCTTTATATGAGTCTACGATATTAATATGTAGGTATGTAGATGCTTACGTAGTCTCAAATACGTATGTGTGAATCGCCCTATTCATACGTAAAAATCAGACATAGCATCAGGTGTGATTACAGTCAATAACTTGCCCTTTTCTATCTCCGTAAATAAATTAAAAAAGTTCTTTTGAGTAGATTATCTCATTATCTGATTTATTGTACGCTTGCCTCATCCTGAGTGTTTGAAAAGCAATATGATTCCGTGCTTCGGACCGTGAGCCGTCAACCTAATTTAGTCATGTGAGTTTAGGAAGTTCATTCACTAGTGTCATGACATGTGACATGACACTATAGTATCAAAATGTAAAAGCTCTAGAGTTTTTGACCTCATTTGTTACAATCCACATCACACACATCTCATTAACTCACAGAACTCAACAGAACTCTATAAATCTGTTCAATTTTAAATGCTCTATGCTTCTAAAACGAATTTAACAATGTTCTTTCCAATTGAAAAACCTAATCTGAATAAGATTAAGCGCAAACAATCCGCCCTGTCACTCTGATTACACCTGGGCAAGGCCCCCAATCAGTAGGCCGAATGAATAAAAAATAAGCCCCAAAAAGTTGGGGGAGTAAAAAAATAATATTATCCCGTGAAAATGAATTAAGCAACTCGCAGATACTGCGCTCAAGATATGAGGCGAAGCCGGGGCTCGGAAGTGTGGAGATGGACCGATGAAAGTTGACCACTCAATGTTTTTAAAGAGGGAAAAAAAGACAATCTATACCTAATAATAAATGAAGCAGCCTATAATAATAATACATATATGAATTTAAACTGTTTTTATTTGTTTGTTACTTTTTCAGGCATAAGTGTAACTGACAGAAATTCGTCATAGTTGGACCTTGAAGTTTTTGTGACACAATAAATAGTTTATGTGTCAAAACCTCGATGATGGCGGGCAAAGATAGGTAGGTCATAGGCTGAGTTGCACCATCTTACTTTAACTTTGACAAACGTCAAAAATCTGTCAAACTCCATACAAAATGCACCGGTTACCGTTATAGTTACCGTTAAAGTTAGGTGATGCAACTCAGCCATATTCTGCGTTCATAAATCGTTAAATATGATAGTTAACACTTACAGACCCGACATCATGTTCTACGAACCGTATCATAGGGATTAATATTGTGTTGCCTATGAATAAATAGTGATCTTGATACGATGATGTCAGGATACGAAAAAATCATAAGACAAATTATCACAATAAAATTTTACCTTGCTGCTAGATTTCCTACAAGCCCTCTCCTCATTATCGTACCCCGAAGACTCCCGATCCTTTCCGGGGTAAGTAGGGAATAAAATTAACCGTGGATGATCGCTAATGAAAATAAATTGGCAGCGGGAGATTTGAGATTACACCGACCGCGAGCTGAGCCGAGCGAGCGAAAAAACACGGCCGTGTACTGACAAGGATACTTTTGGTATTAGCTATTATGTTAAGTTCGTTGCGGCAAATGTTGCTAGGTTTTAGCAAGTGCATTTTTAGGTTGGATGTTAGTTTGTTGATTTATGTACCTACCATGCATATTAAAAAAACCATTTACAGATGAAAACCTAGTACGTATAAAACATCATAAAATATGTAGGATACGATAGATATAGCGATTTAATAAGAAAACACCCATTTTACTCAACTATAACTCTATAAAGATTAGTAAAACAAAAAGTTTCATCATTAGCAGTCATTATTCTACTGCTAGACCCATCCCTAGACTTCACTTTCCGTACAAAATATTGGAGAGTCGCGTATAAACTCATACTAGCTCATAAAAATATATCAATAGGCTGGTGGTGTCAACTACCATATTAGTCTGTAGTGCCGATATGTGCACGTGCAGCTCCTAATATGAAGTGGCTACCGACATATCCAAGGGAGTCCTCGTTCTGGGCGGGGATCAGCCCTGAGTTATGGGCGGACAGTTATTACAGATGTCCTGCCTGGAGAGATAAAGATTATTTAGAAAAATTAAGAAAGTGGTTGTAAGAAAACAGTCTTATAGCTACTAAATACTACGTTTACATGATAATCTAAACATAGGTGCAGCATGTCTTTTTTATATCACACATTTAACTACGACGACGTAACTATAAAAATGAAAAAGAGTTAATTTCAGGACATACCAAATATTCTAAAAATTATTACATAGCATCATCTTCATCATACATCCTAGTATTCGGGTGGAAGTCATAGCGACCTGCTATGACTTCCACCCGAATACAAGGAAAAGAGGAACTAGTTTTAAGTTAAAGTTGCTTTTTAGGTACATACGAGTAGGTATATAGGTACATCTTAGTTATAAAAAATAACATCTATTACAACTTAATAAAGATGAGACAGCGTTTACATTAATGTGCAAACATTATTTCTATGTAAATCAAAAAGGTTCATGTAATTGAACCTACTTAGCTCGCCAAATTAAATCGATACTGCCTTTATTTCCTCCAGTTCGACGTGTTTACGTAGATGCAGCCCGTGTAGACAATAAAACTCTTAAGCCCCATTGCCTGAGGAAGATTTACTCGAGCAACTTAATACAGCGTAATATCGTTGTCTAAGACGAGATTTTTATTGCAACGGCGAGCGGAGGCGAGTGCGCTCGCCAGTAATAACAATAAAATCAGTGTTCGGCTAAGGTGATTTCTAATTTTGATAATTAAAAGGCAATTTAGCATTCGAGTAAGTAAAGGTTTTATTATTCAATATTAAATTGTTAAAGAATATGGACAGTGGACACGTCCTATATTATTATTACTGGTCTATGTTCTAAGTATGTTTGATAAAATTTTCTTGAAAACTTTCACATTAGAATCTTCGTATTAGGTATTCAAATATTAACTTTAATTGCCTTTTCATTTAATTGATTGCTCAAAGTGCACTCTACAAGGTTAAATCTACACATATTAATGGCAATTAATCAAGTAAAAAAATCGCACTCACCACTCTTCGCCGAACATTCTCCAAAACATTACGCTGGCGAGCGTAACGCCCGCTCGCGCGTGCACTCCCTAAGATGCTATCTGGCATGGCCCGGGTCTTAGTTATGATATAACAAGGAGCCAGCTAAGCCTGGCTTACGGTAGATTTTATTAATTGACATGACATTTTTACCCTCGACTTAAACGAAAAATGAGATGTTGTCCCGGATTTTGTCGAAGTCTTTACGAATAACACGGCAAATTGCGTGGTCTTAGTAATCCGTACGCTTCTCATAACTACAGAAGATTTATTTTTCTAGAAGATTATTTATAATCTATCTTTGAGATTGAGTTAATAAGAGGGTAGCGTCTTTTCCACGTTTTTGGACCTCTACATTAATATGTAATATAATAATTTATCAGTGAACTCATCATTTCAACTGCTCGTATACGAAGTTAAAACTTTAGCTTATATTTTCTTCTAATATTTTTTTGAATGCCAAAAACAGTTGTCTGTGGTTAAGGATTCCGGGAGAAGCTCGCTTCCACCTTCGGCCTGATCATCACTTTCCATCAGGTGCAGTGCATGCAACTTTGGCCAAGAATTTGTTTATAAAAAAAAAGTATTTTTGAACCCTCGGACTGCTTTTTTGAAGTTCATATTCAAACTGTGATTGCAATAAACACAAATTAATGTAATTACTTACAAGTTATACCTGGTTAAGTTTTTACACACACTCACAGCTGTAACTATGCAGTTTTTTGTTATTTTAATTAAGTACCTTAATTAATCTAGTTAAAATTTAGAACTGGCTGACTTTAGTAGTAAAGGAGTCCACACCACTATCCCGAAGACGTCGGCCATTACCAGCGCAGTAATAAATTGCTTTATTACGACCGCGTCATAATCCACGCTTAACTAACATTAACCGCCGGCTTCGCTCGCCAGACACTTTGTTTAGATTAAAACTTAATACCTTAACTGATATTAACAAGACAACAGCGATATTTCATCTTTAATACCTTTTTCTTGCTAAGAACTTCAAACGTCTTTAATATAAAAGTACGTAGGTATCAAGGACCTTATATACGAAATTATCTAAGAATACGATTACTTATTTCGAATCACATAAGTAACGTCTCAAAAATACAGTAGGTACCTACTCAACTATCTACACTACCTAACTGTAACTTTTGTAACCATTGTGTTATCTGTGATAATAGTTCAACTAATTAATGTCATCATCATCATCATCATCCTTTCAGCCATAGGACATCCACTGCTGAACATAGGCCTCCCTCAATGATTTTTATAATGATCGTTTGGTAACGGCCTGCATCCAGCGCCTTCCTAATACGTTTATGAGGTCGTCGACTAATGTAGGTAATAACATAATATTCAACAGTTTCATGAAATTCGTGCACATTTGAGGAGTAAAGAAATAGTAGGTATACCTAAATACCTATGTACAGTTTAGGTACATTTATTTACTGTTTTATCTCTATTTATGTTCTTCTATCGATGTAAACAGTTAATTCACCTGTCGTAATTTTAAGAGCAGCAACTCACAGACGCTCATCTTAATAATTAGGCAGGCGCTTTAAAATGCTTTAAAACGGATAAGGATGGAGTGAGTGCGTTGTAAGATCAAAGAATATGCTTCTTCAAAGTTAAAATCTCCTTTAATTGGTATAATCCGTTCCACATCGAGTCTGTATCGTGGGATGTGCACTCAAGACGTTTGTTAGAGGAGGTATGTTATGCTTAGAGCTACTTCAAATAATTAACGTCAGATCTCTTTCAGTTTTAAAGTATCATTGAACTAAGATTGAGCCTCTATTCTTTTGTTTTTATAATGATGTTTATATCCCAAGAAAATATTATTTGAAACAGTGGGTTTGAAATGAAATATCATACACACTATGTGTGGGCATAAGTAGTTACGTCTCCGTTAACATGAGCATAGGCGCTCACACGACAAATGTTGCTGCTTTAATATCTATAGGGGTTATTACAATTTACAAATTAACATAATATTGTTTAGAAGCCGTGTGGTGACGGCAGAGTAGAATACATTTGTCACCAACCACTACTCTTCCCGCGGGTGTCGTAAGAGGCGACTTAGGGACTACACATCAAACAGAGAATGGGCAGCAGCGCTCTCTGAAAAACATCAATCTTTTAAACTGCGCTCTCCAACCCGCCTGCCAAGCGTGGAGATTATGGCAAAACCCTCCACTATAGTGAAGGAGGCTCATAGTCCAGCAGTGGACTGTAAAGGGCTGTTGATGATGATGATGATGTTTAGTATAGTACCTACTATAGTTTTTCTAGCTTGACTGAAAAATCTAATATTTTCCTAAAAAAAATTAAGCGAAATTAACTTGAATTTGTGTCTTCTTCTTTTAAGTGGGAGTATAGGTATTTAAGTGGGACTATGATATAAATGGGGATCCCTCATGTACCTATGTTAACTACTTATCTGCGTGCGAGTGGTAAAGTTGCCAAGCTTGTTAATGTTTAAGATTCTATAGGCTGAAGCTTTAGGCAATTGAGCAATCGATACCAAATTCACAAGTCACCCACATTCCGAATCAGCCGAAAACCGATCGAAGTCAACAAAGACGTCTGCAGATAGTCCGGGAGCCAAGACAACGGCTGACAGTGATGCGGGTGCCGCCGGCCGCTTCCGCCTCCCAATACCTATTGACATGTAGTGTTTGACAGCTCGAAACTATCTGTTATCGTTTAGAGATAGTCTGTGGATATCTTGCCAAGTTCCAAGTTGGGCTCTTTTAAGTTTCGGATCTTCAGCTTCAGTTTTGGCGCAACTTGGCTATCGAACTTAGACTGTTATGTGGTAGGTACTCTTTAACTAAGCTGTCGTTTAACAGGTTAAGTAACGTGTCATGTTTTCATCTCAAGGAACCTCTTCTATCCATACTTAGGTACTTATACTATTAGGTAACTAAAATTCGATGATACTTATTCAATCATATTTGAAATATCGTGTGTGCTTACTGAAACCAAATACTTTTGACTATTTGTAATCTCTTTACGAACTTTCATGTCGTGAAATTAGTTTTTGCGTTACTAGGCTATGCTTTAATTTGATCCCTCTATATGATTTTTTCCAGCGATATGTGAAACCGTAGCTTAAGAACGTGCAGGCAAAGCATAATTAATCACTATCTCACATTTAATGTTCATTTAATTCAGTTTAATTAATCGCCTGGTGACCAGGTAATATATTTTCTATAGTGCAATGTAATGCTTTATTACTTATTTGGACAGGTTCTTCTCCATTTATGTAGGTATTTTGTGTTTCCTCTTCCACGCCACTCGATACCGCTGTAGGTAATTACTTGGTCTTAAAGGTTAACTAATTAAACCCAACTACTGAAAGTTAGGTAGGTAGTAGAATGAGCATCGTGTGTGTTTATTTTTCCACAGCGTTGTGTATGTAATGTTACGGTGTTAAATATTAGGGCGAGTCAAATAAAATATAGATAATTTCATATACTTCAATTTAATTTCAGTTTATATAATTGAATCGAATAAACATTTAGCCAATATGTCAATTACCTAAGCGGTAAATAACTGTTGTGTGAGCATAGTGACACAGTTTTACCATACTCTATTAACTTTAATAAAATATGTACAATATTTGGAAATTTCATCACAGCTTCACAAAACAAGCATAACATGGAATAACAAAACAATTGTATGTTAAAACTAGTGATCTAGCCATCAAACAATAAATGCTTAAATACTGCAATTTAATAATAGGTAATTGGAAATACGTCGCAGGATGCGATACGGCATTTCACAAATACTTTCTGCCAGCAGATTTTCTACAATTTTAAAGAAAGATATCTTTTGGCAACAATTAAATTTATAACCAATGATTAAAATTAACTAAAAGATTATTTTTATTCGAGTTATCAGATGAACTTTTACTGAGCTGACACACACGAAGAAATTGCAAAGTGATTCGGATTCAAAGATCTTTAAAACAAATCGACTCTATATAGAATTTATATCGACCATAAATCAATAATGCGATTTACTCCTTGTGTGTAGTATCAATAGAAAAAAATATCTTTTTAACAAATCAACAGTACGACTATAATCGACTATAGTACGATGATATCACTATTTTCGTGTGTTCACACAATAACAACTTATCCAAAGATCATTCGTAAAGACAGTATCCTAACAAATAATATTGTGAGCGGTCTGTTATACATATCTTACATGATTACTATATAACACTAACCAATCTTTGGATTGAGGAAGTATTACTAAACATAAAGCGAAACAAGGAATGTGCGTAATCAATCTATCAATTATGAATCGAACTAAATCGGTCGAGTAACCATTATCTATTAGAAATTTTGATGTTCTAATTATGTGCAATAATATCAGTACTATCACTATAATATGACTTAATTACACAAAAAATTTACAATTTAATATAACATTGAATACGATTCTAATATTAACCTCAACTAATGAACTACGTCTAAGGATAATTTAAGTGGAACTTTATTTGAGTATCCATTCAAAATTACGTACCTAAGGAATAACAGTTATTTTACAACTACATTATTTATTAAATAAATAAAAATTGAGTCATAATCCTTATTATATACATACGGAGTACATATGAGATTCATTCTCAATTGTGACAAGTTTTTTACATGTACATAAACACGAATATTTAAAATGTAATCTTAAAAGAGCTGCTTTGGAGTCACCTACCTAAAGCAAAAACTTGACTGTACTTAAAGTACTAAAGAGTTCATTGAATAATACGAACTGTGATACGATACCGCTCTAATATCGGTGTTTAAGTATGAAATTGCCGTTTTGTATGGAGAATTTAACGAAAATTAATTTTTCCATACAAACATTTTTGCGATTATTTAGAGAACCACAAATCGGAATTTTATGAAATTTTGTAGATAGATTGAGACTTTAAGCTGCAGGATACAAATAGAAAAAAAAATGAAAATTCATACTTCTAAAAAGATATTGATGATTTGACTATGATTCTAGAAAAAAAGCCATTTAAAATAAAAAAAAAAAGAATAATGGACATTGCTAGGTATCGTATAAGGAACAATGTAATTATTGAAAAAAAAAACAGCAATTTCATACTTTACTCCTTTAACTGTGATGATTACGACACCGCCCTGATATTAATACTAACATGGCACTGTACACCATTAAACGATTCGGATTCAGTCTTTCGTTTTAATTATCTGACGTGGCTGAAATTTCACTACTTATTGCACACTTCACACCAGTTTGCGATCTGTGATATGCGGGTGCCCAGGGTGGGAATAGTGCGATGGAGAAGAAGGCTCATACAGGGACATCTTCAGTCGCTTGCACTTCGCCCTCCGATTCTTGAACCAGAATTGCACGTTTTTTGACTCGAGCCGGGGAAACTTTTGCCTGTACGGCATTCTGTTTAGCTCCTCAGTGTACTTGAGTATCAGGTTATGAGAAGGGTGTGTGTTCATCGAGAACCACTGTTCCAGGACTGGCACTTCGGAGACTGGGTCGATGAAGGTGCGGTTGCGCTTACGACGCTCGTCTGATGCTCCAGCCAGAGCCAGGTTCAGACCACTCGCGCCTTCTCCCGGAACCGCGCCAACACCAGGGAACCCACTCATGTATTGGCTCATGTACATGATTCCATGTCCAAACATTGGATGATTTGGCACCATAGGGAACGGTAAGCGGTCCAGATGAGGTGACGTAGGTCTGTAATGCCGCTCTTGCACAACTTCATCATCAGACACATCGTGATCATCCACGTTCCCGTTTTCTTCTTCTATATTGTTATTATTGTTATTGTGGGAGCTATCACTATTCTTTGCTGGAGATCGTTGCGGAGAGTTGTGAGTCTGCTCAGGCTTACTCAAATCCTTTGGCTCTTGCTTGATGTCGTGTACCTGCGACAATACAGAATACTTATTAATTAAAGAGACTAGATTAAATTACAACAACATCTGCACTGTGAATGACAGTGTAGGTTTTTTACGTTTTTTGTTGAAATCATTTACCTTGATTATATCAGGTGGTTTGGGTGACTCTTGTGGCATGTCATCAGCATCATTATTCTTCTTCGTTGTTATTAAAGAAAGGGGTGCATCAGGACTCTCCGGCCTATCATCAGGATTTAGGTCGCCAACATCTTCTTCAAGATCTGATCCTCCATTTGATAAATTATCCTCAGACATCACGGACATTGGGTACCTTCCAGGGCTGCCTGACATTTGCATGGGACTTTTCATTGAGTTCTGATCATGGGAGGCGTAGCTGTCGTTGCCTGTCATCAAAGAGCCATTAGTAGGGCTGTGGCTTCTACTGTTGAAACCGTTGACTCCAAGGTGGCAACCCAAGCCTCCAATATTTCGAAGTTCAGCACGTTTTTGAGCAGCGCGTGCATTTTTAAACCAGTAAACAACATTGTTAACATCGAGTGGCTTTCGGCCACGTCTCGATTCTAAATTATTCAATTCTCGGACATATTGCTGAATCTGTTGGCGGCTTGGGTGCTGGTTTTCGGAAAACCATCGTTGCAGCTTTGGCAATTCTAGTTCTGGATCGAAACTTGTTCGCATTCTTGTCTTCTGTGTAGGATATTGGCTTTGAACTGTTTGTAGTGCTGGGTGTAAGTGATCTGGGATAGAATTCAGTGTCGGCGAACGATTTTTGGGACCAGGTGAAGGGTATCGCCGAGGACTGAACGGGGGCGGCCGTGGGGACACCTGCGCACTCCACCAAGACTCGAACTTGCGACGCATCTCTTCCGAGGGCTCGTGAAAATTATGAGGTCCAGGTGTCCTATCTTGCCCTCTACAAATTTGAGCCAATGTCATCTGTAACAACGGAAAATATTACGAAATTAAACTCATGTCGTGCTGTTACTAATGTAAATAAAAAACAAGATACCGCAAACAGCATTTAGACGGTTTTAAGGAGGTCACTCTAACCAGCAACAGATACAGAGATAATTGTTTGAATCAACACGGAGCATTGTTTCACAGAACATCGCCATTAGATTATGAAAATATTAGGTCGGCTGTTAATGCATGTGTCATGCGCACCGCTCTGACGGAGGTGTTTGCTCGGCGGTTAGTGCGCTCCCGCGCCGCCGAAACTTCAATCATGGTCTGCTCTAAAACAATGAGCGGGAAGGGCGTTTAACCAATTAGCGTCCACCCACTGCGCATCCAACTAGCGCCAGCGCGGACAAAGTGCTCCCAGAATGTTCAGTGTTAACCCATTACAGACGCCGCTCCTGCGCCGATCTGTTTAACCAACAAATCAACGGCTCGATTCGAAAATTATTCCATTACACGTTTAAATTTCACAACTATTTGCTCTGATAACATCTTGTTTGGATTGTTAATAGCGCAACAAGTAGTCATTCTATAAGAACTCGTCGGATTATAGCTTCGCCTCCCAGTTTACCCAGCTTGACATTATGCAAGTAAGATCTGCCCGTATCACTAGATTACACAGAACAATGCCAGCGATTACGACGTCAAGCGAGTTGTCAAGGAGTGTGTTTCGACTGTTGCTAAATCAAAATGTTAAATTAAGTGTGAGTGTAACACATCGAGATTGTGGCTATAAATCATGTCGCGGGGAATTAACTCGAGCGCGAGTGATACGTTAATCTGCTTCTTTGTTTTATATTTTTAAATAGTGAGGCCATATTTGCTTTCAGATATTGTCTGTTTCAGTTCCAAGGAAGATTTACGAGGCGCCTGCGCGTGATAACTCGTGTCACGTGTAATCCGCCTAAGTACCTACGTAATTTGGTGTGTATTGCGAACATTTCTTGATGTACGCGCATTAGAAAAGACAACTTAGAACACAATAGGCTTAAATTAGTCTTATCTGATATCGCTTTGACGCTACGAGTTATTTACCAAACTGTGTCTTATTCCAAAAAAGTCTTTAGAGAATTTATGGGTTAAAATTAATCCTTCGTTGTCTTTCTAAAAACCCTTCTACAAAGTATTCTATAAGCGCGCGTCCAAAGTTTGTTCAAAGTTGGAATCGAAGTGGCGCAAATTGGCGTGCGATAAATTACCATAATATCGAGAAGCCGAGTTCATCTGCCGTTTAGCTACTAACTTCGCAGTTGAACTTGTTTGATTATCTTGCTCTGTATTCCTTTGCCTCATTTCGAACTTCGAAAAATAAATTTTGTATTGCTGACTTTATGATTTAACGTTTGAAATGTAAAGTGAGACACTAAAATAGTTCGTTCTTAACTGTGTCAATGGAGAGCCTAAATTGAAATCGCGACCCGACAGGCGGTTAAGCTTTGGAGGGCGCGCATCGAGCGCTAACCTCGCATTTAATAAGATTATAAAGCATTATTTTATGGTATTAATAAGATCAAAAGCGTTCGTACATCTAAAACTCCTTTTAGCCCTCTTTCAAGGCTCGAGTTGGTAAGACGAGGGTGTCCCCGCCCTCCAGAGATGGATATTTGAAAATATAATAAAGCTACGCGAGGATGAGTTGCGATTCAATTAAATTTATTATGTATGGAGATCCCGCGTGTGAGACAGGTGCTCAGCGCCGACAAATTACTGTATATATCTTCTGATATGGAGATTTAAACCTCTTTAAGTGGGTAAAGATTTTATGAAAATAGGAACGCCTAAAGCGAACCAGATAATTTCTAGCGCAGTTTACAGTTATGTAAAATGTAATTTACATTTCCGTTCGTGGAGCTTGCAGGTACTTTCTTGGGTGTTCTGTTTTGCGAGGAAAATTTATCGTGTTATATTTTTGTAACATTTTTCAGACAACTAACAACCTTTAATATATGTTGAAATAGTCTCTCAATGAATATCTGATTATTCCTGAATGTGATGAAATACTCTATTTTATGTGAAAACATCATCTCGGTTTGTCAGCCGCTTTCAATTCAAAAGATTATAAGCATAAAGCTCTCAAATTTCCATTAAAACCTCCTTTTGTAGAGTCGCGAACATCCGCAACATCAAAACAAATGCTTCCTTAATTCTTCCCGCGATGATCCTTATTAGCAGGGACTTAGGCGTAACCTCCCAAATTATAACGACGCGACGTCCCGAATTGTGAGAGTGTACTCAACGAGTTTGGTACACTCAGTTTGATATTTTTGACGCGTCAGAAATATGTAAACTTTTTTTTTATATTCTTGACACGTAAAAAAAACATGTAGGTACTTTTTTAAATGTAAATATGTTTTACTACTCAACTCGTATATTAATTTAATTAAAATATTTTTCTCTTTTCAACACTTTCTGTGTATGGATCATGCCATGTCACATCATATTAAAAATTGTATAGTGCCACACAAATTACTAATAGGTTTGTTAGTATCTTTGATATAAAAGATAAAGCACCTAATAGCTAGCTTAAGCTTAATAAGATACAATAAAAATCATAATTATTTGTCACAGTTATCGTTTTTTATGTGAGAGAACCTTAAGCTACGCAAAGGCGAATCCAAAGTAGGTACGAATACATGGTAAGGTATTTGAATAAACATATCCTTTAAGAGCTATACATTGTAGTAAGTATACCTCTTTGTAAAGCGGACTATACACGCTCATTCTTCGGATCCGCCGGTTGATGGCTGTCGTGTTGATGACGTCACCGTTATCTGCGCGAATCCGGGGAAAGGTTGCGAATGTGACGACATGTAGAGCTAATGCCGTGCGGTTGATTACGTTTTTGGTACCGACAGCATGTTCAGCTAAACAATTGGCTTTCTTATTTGGTTGTGATAGGTGCGATTTTGCAATAAAACTCTACTTACACTGGAAAATGTATTTTTGTTTGAAAATTCAGCTTGAGCCCTAATTTTGCTTTGTCCATTTAATTAGTTAATTACCGACACTTTATATTATTTAAGTCTCCATTACGTAGTATTAACTACTGAATTAAAAACTGAAACTTGAAAGACATTCTTTTACCCCCAGTAAAAACCCACCACGCTACCTCAGATGGTGTTATAGCACAGAACACATTTTTTTATTTACAAACATTCTAGGCAGACCTGCGAAACTCAATCAATTTCTTAGGATTAAAGTCCACTACTTATAATTAATACTAAGACCCGATCATTTACAATCGTCATATTCTTAGCCTAAGCTCATCCGTATGCTGTAAATCATTCTATAGAACAACAATCTAAAAAACAAAGCAAAATAAATCTTAATAACATACAGAATTTCATGAGCAAAAGCACTTAACGTCGTATAAATCTTTGGAATACCTATCAGAACCGAAACGGCTGTAACTACGCAATAAATTTCAATTGAGAGCGCGCATCCAGGGTGGGTTTAAATATGGGAAACAATGCGTTCGCTGATAATAAGGGGTAAAGGTTTAGTCTACAGGCTCATTGTGACGTGGGCAGGGGTTACGGGGTATTAGGCCGGCCGTCCAATGGGGTAGACGTGTGACAAGCTACGCTATAGGCTAGAAACGATGATTAAAAGTAACTAAATCAAAAATCAAACAGTAGGTTGTAATACTATAAAAAAAATCTGTTTTGTTTGGCTCCAGAGTAATTTATTAGCTTAGCTACTTAGTTAGCTTTTTATCATTTGGCCCCTTATCAATGTCATAAAATGATCTTTAGAACGTAGAGTTGCTGAATAAACAGACGGTAGAGAAGGCTTAAACAATTTCCTTTCAACTACACGTTACACCATAGATATGTAAGAGTAAAAGCTTCATATGGGAGGCTAACAGCTGCGGAGGCAGAGGGATACATAGTTTTCCTTAATTGCTGCATAAGTATTGTTCCGCATTGGTCAATATGACTCTACGATGTCGTAACTGACGTAAGATTGATCAAAGCTGAGCAATTAATTTACCCGTACAACAACGGATAGCTGCCCCACAGCTGAAATCGCATCGCCACCAATGGAACTAGGGCCTTATTCCACAGCCTTATTGTACACCGGGCAGGGGTTACAGAGCATTAAAGAACATTACAACGCGACGGAACATTGTGAGCTTCGGTTTAGCGCGCTCTTGCGGACGCGTTTTGTCAACCACGTGAATGAGTTCGGATGATTTTAATGCCTCGTTATTCGGTTTGACAGGTGTTTTCGGAATAGATTTAGAGCTGAATAGAGTAATTAGACAATACGCGATCCGATGGATACGCATTACATTATTAATTTGTTAATGCCGTTAACGAGTTGGTAATTCATGCGCATGGATGATTTAATTATGTTCAAATTAATCTGATTAGGTTTTTCAGTAATTCCTCGCTAATCCTTTGTCTAATTTTCGTGTTATCTATTAGCGATACATATTAGTTTTTACATATAAGCCATAAAAGCTTCTTTTTGTTGCGACTGATGTTGATGACGACATGTGTTAATTCTTACTAAAATCATTACGCTAAAATAAGACCAGACCAATTTAAATACAATCCTACCCACAAAAAGTGTGTGTAGAAGTTATTCTCAAAAGCATATGCAGCGTCAAAATGACCTAAGGCTTGACTAGTCTGCTAGTGCAACATAAATATGGATAGACGAATACATTACCTCATCTAACGGGCATCCAGTAGACATCAGGAGGGGTCTGCTCTGGACCAGCAGGAGTCTCAGGAGTTTGTCCTTGATGTCCTGGAGGGGGGTAGGTCTAGGTCTTAGCAGCTGAATGCGAAGGGTGGCAACAGTCGTCAGTTCACCAAGCACCTCCCCCACAGTGGCTAGAGGCCCATCGGAGATCCTTTCGAAAGGCAAAGGCTTCCAGTTGTTGATGACCACTGAACCTGGTGAAGAATAAAATATCTTTATTGATATAATAAAACACACAATATGAAAATACATATTAGACAAAATAAAATCGTAAATCTAGAAGATGTTTGATCATTTTGGCGAAATCCTTTAGGGAACTATCGATCAGACTATCCAATAAAAATATATTTGAATATTGTTCACAGGGCCACATAAAATAAAACAAAGCTACCTACTATGGGTACCAGATAACGGTTTTACCAAAATTTTATCTTTTTAGCATGTTACTAATATAAAACACCAAGACTAATGATACACAAACATACCAGGATCGAACCCGAGACCTAATGCTAGCTAGAAATCGCCATACTATGAAACAGTAAAATAGTCAGTATCATCTATGAATTATATTAATTTTGAGATAAATTACCTTTAGCAGCAGCGGCCAACTCTTGAGGGTAGCCGAGCCTCATCATGGCGGCAGGGACCAGGTCGTGGAAGGCAGTAGCTGATGGTATGATGACGTAGCTGTCAGTCTCCACCGCAGCTCTTCGACGCCAAGCTCCTTCTTCAACGGACGACACTGCCTCCACCACGCAGTGGACTGGAAGCGTCTTGCCTGTGCCAAAGAAAAAGTTCGAGTCAGAAAATTTAATTATACAGACCTATTTCTTAATTTTAATAAAGTAGAAATTAGTTCAATGCAAAATATCGGGCACTGTAACGAGAAATTCTGTGACCTGGTTCATAAAGAAGGAATGAATTTTCTTTATGTACTAACAAGAAAATGTTGACCCGTTTTTTTTTCTTTCTAGCAATTGATTTTAATTTTCTTTGAATTGAAAATAAATTCAAATTATTAAGTCATTGTCATGTAGCAGTGTGAGTTTTTTCAGCTTTAAATATGAAGAACAATTATTTACTCGTGTTGTCTACTCCGACTGACATTAGAGAATATGTAACACAGCACAGCCCAGCACAGGTTACACACATATTATTTATTATTAAGGTTTTCTTCCTTTAAACTTTTTAATACGAAGTCATTTTGGTGCAACATAATTCCTCTCAAGACAGCAATCGACGTTTCACAATACTTAGCGTCGGCCATCATAAGCTAAAGAACTCAAATAGGACGGAAAAACTTGGCGTCGCTGAAAAATCGCCACTTAAGGGGTAGACGTCGAAACGTAAGACGTTTTAATTATTTAGCAACTTTTCAGGCGACCGAACATTGCTTTTGACTCGGCGGCAAAAAACGGAGAGAAATGTTAAAGTAATAATTAATCCTCGCTGCATGTCTTGGGCGCAGAAAATCGCTTTGTCGGTACTTTCAGGCACTTTCTTTGTTGGAAATCTTTAGCGCTATATTAAATAGTTTTTGCTGCTTCAATGCACTTTTTTAACGTCTAAGTGCGTCTGCTTTATTGTACTTTGAGTTGCTTTGGCACAAGCCTTTGAGAGGGCAAAAAATTTACTCCGTCAGACGGAATATGGTGCCTTATTTTGATGTAATTTTTTTTACGAAAAATCAGAACATTGTTTATGAAGTAATGAGCAAATGATACAATAGATATTAGAAATATAACATTTTCAGAAATCTCATGCGTATTTATGCTTTAAAGTTAGCCTGAAATAGATATTAAATGGCAGAAGCTATAACCAATTAAACAATAGTTATTCGTGAAAACGTAAAGTGATTCCCAATTGAAAACAAAAGGGTATCTTTGGGCTCAACTGTTATTGAATTTACATAATACTATCCCGAAATACCGAAATACAGGCAACGAAACAGTCGGTTCGGAGAAATTATAAATTTCGCCATACAGTAATCTCTTAATAATACCCTCGCTGGGTGTATCGCGTCGCGTTGCATTAGCGGTGTGAGGCGCCACAAAGATGCGACCACAAAATACCAAAAAATATTTCAGTAAGTGATCACATCTTTAGCAGTTTCTGATCACAAGAATTAACCCTGAAAGGGTGAAAGCAAACTTAATCAATTTTAATCAAGAAACATGTTACATTTACAGTTATTCCAAGTTAAACTATTTTAAAGCTAACAAACAAGAGCAACACACAACTTAGTCGTAGTCAGACTTTTTGCGAAAAATCGCATCCCTACAGCGGCCGCCAGCTTTCATTAAAACACCTGAAATTCCAGCGGTAATCGTTTAAGTAACTTTCAATAGTTTGCGTGGGCAAGTTCTTTGGGTTAGCACCTAGCCAGTAACCACCTATGGTTTAACATGGAGCGCGGATTATGGGGCTCAGGCTCGCCCGTCCTTTGGTCAGTTAAATCCCTCGGTTATGAAACTGCGAAACTATAGTTTGTTTAGTACCCCTGAGGGTGAACTATCCAATTATCTGTTATATTAATATTGGTATGTTTAGACCAGGCATTTCGATTAATATAGTTTGGAGATCTTATAACGGTTAGACTAGCAATAGAAACTTTAATCTTCATTATTAAAAATCTATAGACATCCACTGTAGGACTTTTTTTTAATGCAGAACAAGGATAAAGGTTAGTTCATAAAAGTCTATAAAAATAGACTTTGTGCCATCAGCATCCAGTGGCTTCCGGGAATTTCAAAAAGGTAGACTGATAGGTCCACTTGATGGAGGCTTATACACTCTCTATATGAGAACTTTCTTCTGAACTGTTGTCAGTTTTACGAGCCCTATGTCCCGCCTATTCGATGCTTCTTCTTGTCAATTCAAAGTCCTTTTATTATATCGGTGAATTTAAGTGAGTTGTGGATATCTTCATGGGAGATCTTCAAGCTTCACATAAACAAAAAGTGCCGCCTACATTCAGTTTGGTTACAAAATTATAGGATAGTTAACTCAATAATTTATGTTAACTCGCCTGATAATTATAAATGGCGCCCTGTTGTTGATGAATAAATCAGTCCTCGTTCGAAGCCGGTTGAGTTTTACATTAATTTTATTATGAAATTAATATGAATTCCTTCATGGAAATCAAGTAGAATCAACGTTGATCTAATATATCTTTCGTCTTGTCTTTTAATAAAAAAAAATATCATTACTTATGTTTTGCTATGCGCTAAATTCAAGAATGGTTGAATCAATTCGGATGTATTGGAATAGTATATTTTCCTTGAAATATTTGTTAAAGTCCCAGGGTGGTCTAGAATTTGTACATATCAAGCCTGTGATTAGTCTAAACATTGGAATTGAATCAATTTAAGGCTCAAATCTATTCTTGAATCTAGATTTCAACATCGTTTTAAAGTTTTTTCACGATTCTGAAATCTGATGTACCTACTACTTACTAGTATACTCGTAGTTATTATGAAGAAAAGCATCTCATGGTGCTTTAAATTACATTTTACTAAAATAATTTCACAACCCCGCATACCTAACATGTCGTCAATTTATTAACCGACCACGATATAGAAATAGAATAAAAAATAACATCTACCTGTATTACAATGAATTTTTATGTAGGAGTCAGGCCATTGATGGTGTAAGAACACCTTTTTAGAATTTACCTAGAGGCAAGTGTTTAAACACTGGTCGCTTCGCCTTATCAGGTTTGCTTATTAATTTCTCCGTACAAACTTCTCGCCTTGAGCGCATACCGGGCGGCGCGTGCACACGTCTAGAGATCTCTGTTCTTATCGCAAATCCGGCATAAAATTAAATCGCGTTAGTCCTGCGCTTGCGCATGTGTGCGAATTTACGAAACGCGCGTCGTTTGTTCGTTAATCCTCGCTATTTTATTCCATTTTTATTTGGCGGATTAAAGTTTTGTGCGGATCAGCGTGATGCGTTT